>NW_006921760.1:5487052-5490361 GCF_000298275.1 Orycteropus afer afer
TGAAATCTTCTGTTCAGCTCTTTTACCTTTCCATTTCTTCCCTTTAAGTCATAGGTATTTTGGAATGTCAGGAGAATTCAGGAATAATCTGTTGCTATCCTTTCATTCATAGGCAAGTAGCTTATAAAGGTTAGAGCTTAAGGACTGGCCCAAATCACAGACATATACAACAGGGCAGAGATGGGACAAGAACCTAGAACAAATGCCCTGGTATCCTTTTGTGATATGTCCATTTTATTTATTTCTCCAATTTATTTCTTGGTTTCAACAAAATGCGATAGAGCAGAAACAGCTCCTTTTATTGCTGTGGTGAATGGAGTTAATAGGAAACTCATTTTTGAGAATTATCATTTTTTTTTACCTTGGCTAGCCAGCCTTTCACAGGTTACAGTTAAATATGTCAGGAATCTAAAAATATATTGATAGTAGGCTTGCCTAGGAGAGATTTAGTTCAGTCTAATTGGCCAAACACTTTCAATTTATTTCTACTAAACAGGCTTTTGATATGGAGAGATTTATTGCTTCTCTTTTCCATCGAGGAGATAAATACAGTCTGAGATCAGAAGGGACTTCTTGTAAACCCAGGAAGGTCTCTAGATTGATGGGCTTTTATTTGTCATAACTTGTACTGTGCGTTAGCCCAGACAGACTCATTTTGTTTCAAATATTTTTTTCTTTTTTTACGTTATTTTTACATCTTTATTGGGGCAACTGACCTGTGTCTTTTTTTGTTTCTACTTCACTCATTAGTGCTAACTGCATTTGTTTAAACCAAGGGATTAACTGGGGCATCTGTATTGCTTAATAAAATTGCCAGAAACTGGCCTTTGTTCACAGAAAGCATGAATGTTTTTTAATTCATTCTGGGAATACTTTTGAATCCATATAAAAGAACTAGCTGCAGTGTTGGACTCTGGACACCACAAAGAACTATTTAATTAGCACTTCCATTCAATCATAACTGAAAATAGCATTGGGGGAGAATATGCTCATTTACAAATAAGTAGTTGGGTAGTAAGAGCCCTGGTAGCACAGTAGTTAAGCGCTCAGCTGCTAACCAAAAGGTCAGTCTGAGTGGTTAGAATGCACCATCTGCTCAATGGGAGAAGGTGTGGCAGTCTGTTTCTGTAAAGATCACAGTCTTGAAGCCCTATTGGCCAGTTCTACTCTGAACTATAAGATCACTATGAGTCAGAATCAACTCAGGAGTAGTGAGGTTGGTTTATTTCTTAGTTGCATAATTGCCTCTTGATAATCCCTTCTTGATCAATTCTGTATGTGCCTCATATTTTAATTTCTTTCTTTATTATTTCATGGTTTTCATGAAGTCCAATTATAATTCAGTTGCATGCTAATAGAGATCTTTAGAAGAATTCCTTGTCTCCCAATGAATCTTGAGCAACTCCACTTCCACTTTCTTCTATTCCCATTTTATGTCCAGTTTTGGATCTCCATAGTTGCTTCTTCATATCTCACTCATCTTCCCTTGAATGATGTGGCCCAGAATAGGATCCTGACCTTGATTTATTACTCCAAAAATGCTTGGTTTAAATAATTTGAACTAATATATTCTTTGCTGACTTAGTATTTATTTTAAAAACTACATTTATTATAATTACTAGATCTAAAAACTCCAATTCTAGGGACAGCTTTACCAAAGACTCACATGAGATATTAGGGTCATATTTTCAGAAAGAGTCTTTTAAGATATTGTTCCCTCTATTTTATCTTCACTAAATAAGTTCTTTCCCAAAGCAAAATGTCCATCGCTTAGAAATATGAAGGTTGAGAGATGAAGCAATGTGCCCTCTGACTTCCATAACCCTTTCTCTTCATGCATATGGTCTTCTCCCTGACATACATACATGCGTATGTCAGGGGTCAAATGACCACAGAAGGATTTGTTATCTCACTGCATTAGTTTGCTAGAACTACAGTACCAGAAATATCACAACTAGTTGGCTTTAATAAACAGAAATTAATTTTTTCACAGTTCTGGAAGCTGAAAGATTAAATCAGCCATGTCAGTTCCCTAGCTGGGCTTTCCTCTTAGTTTCTGTTGACTGCTGGACATTCTTAGCCTTCCCTGCTCATATACGATCTTCATATAGTGCTGTCTTCTCCCGTTTGTGTGTCTCTGTCGATTCTGTTTTTTTTTTTTTTTTTTAATTCAGAAGTGATTAGGCTTAGGACCCACCTTACTCTGGTATGACATAATTAATACAACAAAAGAAATTCTCTATTCCCAAGCAGGGTTATATTCACAGGTTCAGGGGTTAGCACTTCAACATAACTTTTTTTGGGGGGTGGGGGTGGAAACACAATTCAATCCATAACAAACACAATTTATAGCAGGAATATTTAGATAGTTTATATCTTTCAACATTTTAAACTAACACACACACAGCATAGTTGGTTTTTAAAAGGTGACTATGTTTATTAGAGCTGCTAAAGAACAGAAATATGAAATATGCATTAAATTTTCTAGGTTACTTTCTGAATCTTTTTCATGCTAATGAGAAAGATAGCAAATGGCTTCAGAATTGCTTGTAATCCCACAAACATTAATGAGCATTTGTGATTAATTTTGTTACACATATTATGTAAGTAAGTTGGAAATCCTCATATGAATGGAAATTTGAAAATTAATTTTAGCTTTGCCTATAAAATGACTGGAAAAATATTTCTGAATATGATGTTAATTAGAACATTTATTCAGCATTATTGGTAGCAAATAAGGTAGCCCAACTTGAACAGCTTACACATGGCATTTATTGCCTCATGGCATAGTGCCTAAAGCATCTGACTGCTAACCAGAAGGCTGGAGGTTCAAACCCACCAGCCACTCCTCGGA
The DNA here is from genome assembly GCF_000298275.1 of Orycteropus afer afer. NCBI lineage: Eukaryota > Metazoa > Chordata > Mammalia > Tubulidentata > Orycteropodidae > Orycteropus > Orycteropus afer. Next base: position 5,489,907 of record NW_006921760.1, read on the forward strand.
AGGAAGGTTGGGCAGTCTACTGCTGTAGTGATACTGCCTCGGGAACCCAAGGAGGGGTCACTGTAAGTCAGGTCCGACTCATCAGCACATAACAACAACAATGACATATGTATATGTCTACTTTCTACTTCTGTTTTTATTTTTTACTTCCTACTAAATGAAATTTTTTGAAGGATGAAGTCTCAGGTTTAGTAATTTCTTTGTACTATTCAGTTCAAGAGCAAAAAATATTTCTCTCAAACCCTTCCACAACATTTTTAAAACTTTTCTATGATTCAAGTTTTCTTTCTAAATGTTTTGTCACTTCATAGGGGCCTCTGGCTGTGAAATACTGATGTTTCTTTACTACTAATATTGTTGTTGTTGTTGTTATGTGCCATCAAGTCGGACCCGACTCATAGAGACCCCTCCTTGGGTTTCCGAGGCAGTATCACTACGGAAGTAGATTGCCCCAT
>NW_006921760.1:5491677-5492199 GCF_000298275.1 Orycteropus afer afer
CAATGACATGAGACAAAGTGTATGTGAACTGCTGTATGAAAAGTGAATTTACTCTGTAAATCTTCACCCAAATCCTAATTAAAAAAAAAAAAAAGTAACCTCAGAGGTAATTAAAAAATATATTTTCATGCAAACTAAGCAAAGAGGAATAATACTCAGCTCCATAACAGAAGTATTACAAGACTGTCTCAATACAGTGTTGAATATTTATAGAGAATTGAGCTTTACTATAATACCATCACCCATTTGTCAGTTTGTTGTACTGTGTGGCTTGCGTGTTGCTACAATGTTGGAAGCTATGCAACCAGGGTCACCCATGGTGGACAGGTTTCAGCAGAGCTTCCAGACCATGAGAGACTGGCTAGATGAAGGAAGGCCTGATGATATACTTCTGAAAATTAGCCAGTGAAAACACTCTGGATCACAACAGCATATTGTGTGATAACTTACTTGAAGATGAATGCCTTTCGGAAGGCATTCCAAATACATCATGGCTACAGTAGTAGCCTGGAGTTTAACAAT
>NW_006921760.1:5497019-5497571 GCF_000298275.1 Orycteropus afer afer
GTTGTGAACATGGCACAGGACCAGGCTACATTTTGTTCTATTGTACACAGGGTCATCGTGCGTTGGAGCCGACTTCATGGCAACCAACCACATGTCTTTTCTCAACAATTAGTAATCTCCTGTCCCTTGGAAAGAATTCTTATAAATGCATAGTGACTAAGTATATGAACTTTGGAGACTGAACAGCCTGAGGTTGAATCCTGGTTTGCCTCTTAGAAATTTCAGACACAGTAACTGTTTATCAATCTGTGTATCTACGAAATGAGTATAAAATAATACCTATCTCAAAGGATTGTTTTGAGGGCCAACAAGTTTTTACATGAAAGGATTTAAGTAGTATAAGAAATGTCTTTTTTGGAGGTATCTTGGCAATTTAATGCTGAATCTTTTTTATGTATATGTGAAGAAATGACTATAGATCCTTTATAAATAATCTATTCACAAAACTTTGTTTCTCCCTTTGTTGTTGTTGTTGTTGTTAAGTGCCGTCGAGTCGTTTCCGACTCATAGCGACCCCATGCACAGCAGAACGAAACACTGCCCGATCCCGCA
>NW_006921760.1:5502595-5556234 GCF_000298275.1 Orycteropus afer afer
GACCCCTCCTTGGGTTTCCGAGGCAGTATCACTACGGAAGTAGATTGCCCCATCTTCCTTCCGGGGAGTGGCTGGTGGGTTTGAACCGCTAATATTAACTTACATATTTTTCTATAGGGAGCTCTGGTAGCATATTTTAAACAAAAGCTAAGTCTTAAATGAAAAGTACAAGAAAGTAGATTTTGAACAATTTAACCGGAAATGTCTGCTCTATTTGTGACAATTCTGTTTGGGACCATATAAGAATTTTATAATTATTGTCAGAGTAGAAACAATCTTTTATTACTATAACCTAGCCACAATATTTTCATGAATCCCTACCCTCCCAAACATGAAGATTAGCTATGGGTAAAGCTAAGCTAGTTTAGGAGGTTTTCTTGACCTTCAACATATCGTTTTGGTAGTTCAATTGCATGATTGGAGATTTAGTCTCATGGTTTATGATATCTTAACCCTTATTGAAATGCAAATATGCCAAATAAAATAACATCTTCAACTTTGCCAGACCAATATCTATGTACTCAAGCCTACATTTTGATACAATAAGTGTAGATGTATAACCAACAGAAATACATACATATGTTTGCCTTACTAAAATATTCAGACAGCCCTATTTGTAAAAGTCCCGGTGGAAGCTACCTAAATATTTATCAATAGAGTAATGGATAAATACATTCTGGAGTCATGCCACATGGAAAATAGGACAAAGAGAACGAATGAACTGCAACCACATTCAACAATATGGGTGAATCTTACAAACATAATGTTGAGTGAAAGAACTCAGAAAAAAAATAGAACATTCTCTATGATTACATATATCTAAAGTTGAAAATGAGTTAAAAGTAATCTTTACAATCAGAAATGAGGAAAGTGGTGATGCTTTGTTGTGGGAAGTGTAGTACTGAATGGAAAAGATGAGGATGGGGGAGCTTCTAGGGTTTGTTAATGTTCTGTTTCTTTTTTCTTCAGTTTTCAGAAATGATTATAAAATTATTTTTTCACTAATATGCTGTGATATAAGTCTTTTAAGGACACAAACTATCGTTTACAATGCATATGTCTTTTGACTATTTCTTGATCTGAATTCTGGTTATACACACTTGTTCCATTTGGAAAAATACATCATGCTATACCCTTTGTATTTGTGGGGGGTTTTCTGTATGCATGTTATACCTCAATAAAAATGTGAAATAAAAATAAAAACAAAGCGTGCAACACATTGCCAGTCATTATAATGTAATACCAGAGCGGATTCATTTGTTTTGTTTTTACTACAGTGGAAAATGTGTCCCAGAATCACAATGCCTGAAAACAAAGTCAAAGCACAACACAAGAGAAAAGGTTATCCAGAAAGGGAAAGCTCTGGGATGCTGGATGAATTATTTCCCACTATGTGTTTATGTAATACCTTTTGCTAATAGTGGTTAATATTTGGGAGGAGAATGAAGCTAATACTTAGCCCACAGAGTGTTAAATATAGCCCTTTGATTTCCTAATAATCAAAGCATTTCTACTGCCTCCACCCAACGCTATTCTAGCTGAAGAGCAGCAGACAGAGATCTAGGGGCTTGTTCAGTTAACATAATAGAAATATTTTTTTTATGTCACTAAATAGTTTTAGGAGCTCTTTTAATAAGTAAATTTAATTCAACTTCCAGAAATGCCTTACTTCATTTAGCTGACCCTCTACAGTAGGACATTAAAGCTCTTTCCATTTTTATTTCTATTAAAACAATATACAGAGCAATATTTTGCACACACATCCATGGCTATTTCCTCAGAGTCATTTTTTCAGAATAATAATTACTGAATTAAAAGTTATGCATACTTTAAAGCATTTGATATGTATTATTAAATTGATCAGGATCATTTTACCATTCTTCAAATTTTCCAAAGGGATTAATTTGGCTTTAAAAGAGCATTATCAGTCATAATTAAATTCTCAAGTGCTTTTCTGTATTGAATAGAAAAAAAATTAACATCAACTTTTCTTTTTGAAAGATACAGATTGTGACATGAGAGCATATTATAAAGTAAGAATTTTGAACACAAGATAGGTAATTGTTCACCTAGGCAGATTCATAAATGATTGTATTACTGAATTCTATCTCTGTTGCTTAATAACTGTCACTATCAATCTGTAAGGTGGTTTATAGTGGCATACCACAGGAGTCTCTATTTTTCTGTTCTATGCAGTAGTTTTATTAATTATTTGGCTAATAATATTGGCCCATATCATTGCATATTGTTTGTATATGTACTTGACATGATTTTGGGGAAAGAACCTAAACTTCTGAATACAAAGTTCTAAAGAGACTTCACAGACCACAATGGTGAACTACCTTTAATATGAAAGTCAACTGTGATAGATTAGCAAATTATGAGAAAGAACAGGAATATAATAGTACATATAAAAATTAAGAAAGGGTTTTATTTTGCCAAAAGTACAGAAGAGGCAACTGTGGTGTAGGTACCGAGGTTATTTTGATTTGAGAATTGATTACTAGACGACCATTGTCTACAATGTGGGAGTTGATATTGCAAATTTGCTCTATGCATCTCATCCCAAGGACGTTGGCAGACTATAATTCATTCAGAAAATAATGATTATCTTAACTTGAGTCCCTAGAAAATATGTTGTATTGGGTGATGAAATCCCAGGTCAACAAGAGTAATAGAAAATGTGAAGTAAAGTTGGGAAAGAGAGAAAACAAGCATAAATTGGTATTTACAGGGCTATCCAGGAAATCATAAGAAAAACAGTCATTTTCTCAGTCATGTAGGATATTTCCAGAGAGGTTCATAGTACAGGAGTGAGTATCACCCACTGCCAGTCAAGTCAATCCCAACTCATAGTAACCCTATAGGACAGGGTAGAAATGCCCGGTAGGGTTTCCAAGGCTGTAAATCTTTACAGAATCAGACTGCCACATCTTTCTTCTGTGGCGTAGCTGATGAGTTTGAACCATCATACTTTCAGTTAGCAATTGAGATATTGATCACTGTGCCACCACTGCTACTTAGAGCAGGAGAGAGAGAGAGAGGGTGAATTTTTCTATGTGTTCCTTCCCATCTCTTGTCTGTAATAGGCTAAAATTTGTCCTACAAAACCATTAAATGTCCTTCATTTCCAGGTTGTACAGGTAGTCTTCATCTTATGACAAGGGGTCATAAATTGGTGCTGATATAAGTGATTACCTAATTTTTCTTTTGTAAGTTTTCATTCTTATGACTTTTTATTATCAGTATCTTTATAAATCTGATCCTTATTTGTCTTTGGGTGTTGCAAATATTACATAGAAACTTACAGGTATATTTTAATACAAACATGCATACATATGTTAAGAAATACACACACACACACACACACACACACAAATTAACTCCATTGAGTTGGATCCGATTCATAGCGACACCTCCTTGGGTTTCCAAAGTGGTATCTCTACAGAAGTAGATAGCCCGATCTTCCTGGTGAATTTGAACCACCAGCCTTCTGGTTAGCAATCAAATGCCTTAGGCATTATGCCACCAGAGCTCCCCCAAGAAATACACAGATCATAAAAATTTACTCTAATGATGAAGAAGAGTTGGTCCAAGTTGGCATTTTGTCAGTTGTGGCAGTAGCTCTATTCAAGGAAGGTGTAGATCATTTGGATTATCCCTGGGAATGAGAGTGGTATTTCTAGTCAAAAAATTGTTGTTGTTGTTATGTGCCGTCGAGTCAAACACGACTCATAGCGACTCCTCCTTGGGTTTCCGAGGCAGTATCACTACGGAAGTAGGATTGCCCAACCTTCCTTCCGAGGAGTGGCCGGTGGGTTTGAACCACCAGGCGTCTGGTTAGCAGGCAAGTTATCTGAATGGTCCTTCCATTTTTTCTGTCATATATTTCATGGCAACAGCTCACTGCTTCCCAAACCTGCCTGTCACTTTTAGCAAAGAGGTCGGTATTTGGGTCCATGTTTCCAAGTAACTGAAGCCCATGATTTTGTTTAGAAAACTAAACCTGTACAGCAGTGTGTTGAACAGTGAATCATAAAATTGAATATCTGTTAGTGAACATCTGAAGATGATAACCTCAGCAAATTATGTGCTGCAACATTGTATATAGTACATACTACTAATAATAAGATGTACAAGAGGGAAAAAAAGGACAGTTGTAAGTGCGTTTCATCATAATTCAAATACATTGTAAATCGGAGACTAACTGCATTTACTAAGCTGGGAAATCACTGGGAAAGCCAAAGACTCCATAGATATAAATGTTTTGGTCTTGGGTCGTGATGCTGCTGGAAATTTAATGAAATTTCCTTTGCAGCAAATTTAATGAAAGCCTTGTTGAATCCTATTTGTACATGCCCGTAGGAGAATTTATGAGACATCAGAATTTTAGGAGATGAGACAATGGTTAGTGACTGGGACTCTCCATTGAGCAAGCAAATGACCAAGATCCAGGAAATAAACAATGTCAAGTGAAATTGAGAAAGTGAGAAAGGCTGAATTCAATAGTTGAACCCCTTGAATCACTCTGGTAAATTTGCATAATTTATGACATCCACATTCCATATGAAAACAATGCTCTTGCTTCTTCCTGAGGTAGGAGGTGTAAGAACAATGCAGAGGTGATAACAAGTGGCAATCTCTTAAAAAGGCTTAAGAGAGATTAGCAAACCAAACCACAGCTTCCCACCCCTGACCCCAAACACACACAACAAATGCTGTAGCTGGGCCTTGGCCTATGATATTTATCATCACTTTCTTTTACTTTCAAGGCTTCCTTCACCTTCAGCCAATATTTTGGCTGATTTGAATGGTTTTATAGGTTGAGTTGTTGTTGTTTGTCGTTATGTGCCATGGAGCTGGACCCGACTCATAGTGACCCCTCCTTGGGTTTCCAAGGCTGTATTACTATGTAAGTAGATTGCCCAATCTTTCTTCTGAGGAGTGGCTATGGGTTTGAACCTCCAGCCTTCTGGTGATCAGTCAGATGCCTTAGGCACTATGCCACCAGAGCTCCTAGGTTGAGTTAGAGACTTTCAATTCTTAGTAATTAAAAGTCATCCAGCTGTCACTGAGCATGGAACAACCAAGAGTTTTCCTAGTAAATATTTTGGGTTCTGGATATAATCTTCTGTGCCCTTATTTATGGTAGCACAACCATCTCTTCAAGCTTATCAGAACTGATTATGCAAGTCAATACGGAATCTCCTTTCTTTGTCTACTGGTTCCACGGCATGAACTATAAAAAATGGTCAGAAGAGTATCTACATCCCAGTCAGTAGAACTTTCACTGTGCCCTCTTGTGGATGTATCCTCCCTGGGAACTGGAATTTTAACTACACGGGTGTCATCCACCAATTCTACAAGTGAGTTTCTGAGAGAGATAGCAACAGGGGCTAATTATCTTCTGTTTCCAATGATCTCTTCCTTCTCAGACTCATATACTTTGGTTATTTGGGACACAGCAAGAAAAAATATGGCTGATTGCTAGTCATGAAGGACATCTCGAGGTCAAAAGAGGCAGGAAGCAACTTCTTTCTATCTCCTTATTGATCAGATCCCCCAATTCCCATATTGGTGTAAATTTCTAGAAATTCTGTATTGCATTACCAGGCCCTTCTGAGCAACCTGGGAAAACCAGAGTCTCCATGGGTCCGGTTAAATTGGTCCTGGGCACTAATTTGGAGTGATTATGGGAGAAGCTGAGAGAGCTGGAGGTATTAGCTGGCGATGGGGAAAGAGTACGGATGAGCTCATTTGGAAAAGTTTACTCATAATAAGGAGAATTAATGCATGTCTTGTGAGGAATAGCACTAAGGCTATTAAATTCAAGACACAATCATCTTCACTTATTTGTGGTATTCCATCAGACATTTGCCAATCATCTGTTGCAGGGATCTGTAGAGAATTTCGGTAGTACTTTGATTCAAACAGATGAACATTAACATTTTGTCCAAACTTGTAAGGCTGTGATTCTTAGGACAATAAAGCACCATTTATTAGGTAGTTTTTCAACCATCTCCAACAACGTAGAAACCTAGACCAAGAACAAAGAATCTCAGGAAACGGCTTCATAGCTAGTTAAATCAGTTCCTGCTTAATGAGGTTGGATATTTGCTTTTTCCTGCCTTTGACATAGAAGAAACCAGATTATGAGTGGGAAACCGACTAGAGTTATAGGTTGAAAAGTGATAATTGATGCAAAGACATCAGTATTAACACCAGCAGTTTGGGTACACTTGGTATGAAACAACCAGCTACCCTAATTCTCACACTATGACACCAAAGTATCATGAAAAAATTAGTTTATGGTTGCCTTACTTGGCTTCCATGAAATAATACATGCTACAATATCTTGTAGAAAAGTCTTTTATCATGTTTAGTTTAAAAAAATAAAAAAGAAGAAACAGCAGCCCTGGTGGAGCAATGGCCAAGCACTCAGCTGCTGACTGAATGGTTGGTGATTAGAATCCACCAGCTGTTCCGCCAGAGAAGAGACTTGGTGATCTGCTCTCCAAAGATTTCCTATTTTCTCAGAGGAAACTCTCTGAGACAGCTTTCCTCTGTTTCACGAGGTCATTATGACTCAGAACTGACCCCACTGCACAAAACAACGATTAAAAATAAAATTATTTTGTTTAAAAGACTAATTCAACTTAAGCAATTATTTAAAGACTAAGTCAAAGAATACTGACTTTGAATATGTCCCTGTCGTATGCACAGCAGGAAACAGAGAGCTTCATCAGCTATATGATAAATATTTGTTCATTGATTGTGGAATTACTTATGGCAAAGTCCACCCACTGGCAATATTCTTTTTTAAATAAAGGCTAACTTACTAAGTGAAAAAGAAATATTTTTGCCCAAGATTATATTACAATTCTTCCCAATAACTGTGTGCAATCCTGAATTTGTTCTAAAATTGTAGGATCTAACTTAAAAAGTATCTGTCATTGTTCCTGTTAGCTATTTCTATGTAACAAATGACACAACAACTTAGTGGCTTAAAAGAACAACCATTTTATCACGTCTCATGTTTTCTATGGCTCAGGCTTTCGGGAGGGGTTCTCAGCTGGGCACTTCTTGCTGAGTTTCTTGTGTGTTTACAGTCTGACATTGGCTGAAGCTGGAACGGCTGGAAGCTCGTTTATCTGGGGATTTTCCTGGCCACTTCCTCTCCTCATATAACTTTGTCACCTTTCCGTGTTGTCCTTTGCGTGTGCTGGTTTGGGTTTCCTCACATCATGGAGGCCTCAGGATAATTGGCTTGCTTACATTACAGCTGAATGCTTCTGCGATGACTTAGCCTCAGAGGTCACAGAGGATTACTTCTATTGGTCAAAACGGTCACAAGAGGCCACTCAATTTAAAACGAAGAAGACATTCATGCCACTTCTTGATGGGAAGCATGTCAGTGTCACATTGTAAGTAGGGAATGTGGGATGGGAGATATTACTGCAGCCATTTCAGGAAATTGCAATCTGCCATGGCCGTGTTTAAAATATAAAAACTAAAATTTATCTACTCAATCATAATAATATTGTATCTGTGAAAGTGGGTTTGCATTGTTGTGCTCCGGAGCTCTGGTAGCATAGTGGCTAAGACACTTGCCTGCTAACCAGACGGCTGGCAGTTCAAACCCACCAGCCACTCCTCGGAAGGAAGGTTGGGCAATTCTACTTCCATAGTGATACTGCCTCGGAAACCCAAGGAGGGGTCGCTATGAGTTGGGTTTGACTCGAAGGCACATAACAACAACAACAACAACTACTACTTCTTAAAAAAACTGAAATAATGCCTTTAAGAATGTGTAAATATCCAATGTAATCTACATATTCATAATGTGCCTGTAATTCCACACTGGGGACTAAAAGAGCTATATGTAACTAAGAGCTGTGACTCTGTTTTCTTCTTTTCTGCTCCCAAGAAGAGAATTAAACAGAATTCCTTTTGGAGAAAATGGCACTTAATCACATATTTTGTTCATGACAAGTGAATCTGAAAAGCAGTGAAGAACTCTTGGCAACCTTTGCGTATTATGTAGTCAGAGTGATGACAAGTGCATCCAAAACGGGTGTCCTAGTCTACTATAAAATAGATAGCTCAGGAACGAAGAGTCCGCACAGGGCTGCCTCGGAAGGTTTGACAGGGTTCGCACAGCTGCTGGGTCACAAATGCACCAAAGCTATTGCACTGATTCTTCTGCAGGTAATTACATTAAAAAAAGGGGGGGTTGCTCATTTTTAATATATTTGGAAAGGAGTGCATCAGCAAATATTCTTGAGTCTAACTATCTCAGTGGACTCAGTAACTAATCAAATCAATATCTTGATTTTAATCTCCCCCTTTTTTGTAACATTAGTCATTAAGAAGAGCTTTATTTCAATTTTCCTAATTTTCACTAGCATTTGCACCTTATAGCTCTTATGGACTTTTTTAGTGAACAAGAAAAATAATTCTCATTTCAGTAAATTCCAGAATTTTTTGTTTTTTTACATACTTATAGGGTTTTAATGATTGAAAGAGGGTTGTATTTTCTTCCTCATCTATGAGCCAAGGATGTGGCTCCAAATTTGAGATTCTACCAGTTTTTGCCTTAGTTTGACAATACATAGACAAACATACTGCGTTTTCTAAAGAGGAACGCTTCACTTTTTCGGAAATAAGTAGCACACCCACATAAATAACACACACACACGTAAATCAAAAAACCAAACTCACTGCTGTCCAGTCAATTGGACTCATAGTGACCCCTCCTTGAGTTTCCGAGGTGGTTATCACTACGGAAATAGATTGCCTAATCTTTCTTCCGGGAGCTCTTGTAGCATAGTGGCTAAGACACTTGACTGCTAACCAGAAGGCTGGCGGTTCAAACCCACCAGCCACTCCTAGGAAGGAAGGTTGGGCAATCCTACTTCCGTAGTGATACTGCCTCGGAAACCCAAGGAGGGGGTCGCTATGAGTCAAGGCTGACTCGATGGCACATAACAACAACAACAATCTTTCTTCCGAGGAGTGGCTGGTGGGTGTGAACTGCCAGCCTTCTGGTTATCAATCAGATGCCTTAGGCTCTACGCCACCAGACCTCAGATACACCAAAAAAACGAAAACCAAACTTTGCTGTTGAGTAGGATGCGATTCATAGTGACCCCTGCTTGGGTCTCCAAGGCAGTATCACTATCAAAGTAGGTTGCCCAACCTTCCTTCCAAAGAGTGGCTGGTGGGTTTGAACCACCAGCCTTCTGGCTAATGGCAGAAATGATGAAATTATGTAAAAAAGTTCGGGCATAGCGTGCCCTTGCAGACACTGTGCATGTGAAGGCATGAGGAGGACAGGTGTGAGTGAGAGCGTGCAGTGTTCAAACCCCCTGGAGCCCCAAGAGGTCAGGAGAACCCACCTTGCTCCAGCAAGGGATGCGTGAAGGGTCTGTAACCAGGGCTCTCCTGCTCGCCACTACCCCACCCCAGCTCCCAAGGAAGCAGAAGATTCAAATGGCCTGAGCTCCATGCACTGGGCTGCATAGTGTGGGCCTCAACATGCCTGAGTGGCTTCTGTGGCTCACGTTGTGGCTCACGTTGCACAGACTAGCGCGTGCACCTCTTGGGCTGGGGCTAGGGGCTTTGATGAAAGCTGTTTCCGGAATGAGAAGGTCATTTCTTCCTTCCTTAGAGAAAGCCTTTTGCAGAGCAGAGAGGGAATCCTGATGAGAGGGGCTGCTTTAGAAACTCAGAAGTAGGTTGGTGAGGTTTTGTTACTGGGAACCAAACCTCTGCATCAACAGGCACCAAGACAAAGATTTAATATTAAAGACATTCGTTAGAAAGAAGGAACTGAAATAGAAATCAACATGTAAAAAGTATTGTTACAGTGCACTTACGAAAATAGCACATGGGTGGTTATGTGGTATGCAAAAATACATAACGTGCACATTATTCACTTAAAAATCTGGTATATGTAAATAAAACATAAAATGGTGCAGTGCCTCAATAGCTTCATTTTACACTGCTGCTTTCTGTGAGTAGACTATGCTGACCATATGCAAACATTTTCTCAAAGCTTTTTTTTTTTAAAAATACAGGTTGCTATTTTGGGGCTATCTCTACCTGTTGTGCAGTGAGTCTTTAGAACACAGCTACTTGAAAACTTTGTTCCACTTCAGTAGGTGAATTTCAGCCTTACTACGGACCAGTAAGTAAAAAAGGAATTCTTAATATAGATTCCTAAAATAAGCCACTGAAAATCCCAAGTGCCAAAGTGGAAGAATTATGACTTTGTAATGTCTCCATAGCGTTAAGGAATGATTCCTAAGGCATTTTCAATCTGCAACACCTTTGGGGGAAAAAAAAAGAAAAGGTAAGAAAAATGACCTCGGTTCTAATTCATTTTCCCAACACTGATGTATTTGACTTAGCAGTGTCTGGATCTAAATTAAGATTAGTCTCTAAAGTACCTTTTGGCAAAGGAAAACTATAATGATTTTATTACTCTCTTACATGAACCAGGAAAGGGAATTTTACAAGCATGAAGAGGTTCTTAAGTAGAGCGGGTAACGGGGGGGAAAAGACAGAATGTAAAGAGAAGGTAAAATTAAGATCCTGCTCCCATGCATTGTTCGGCTTCCCACTTCACAGAAAGAAGTAAGGTTGCTTGCTCACTTGGTTAATCTCATTTGTCCATTACCAATCCACAGGGTGCGTTTTCAACCAGTTTTAAGTTGGAGTTGTAAAATGGACTCTACAGTAATGGGAGTGAGACAAACAAAAGGGGTTATTCTCTCATCACTGCCTGAGTGTCACTCCCATTAATGTCAGTGGGGATTATGTACTCACATGTAGGAAAATGTCTGTTTACAAATGGAATGGATGTATTCCTCTCCCCGTTACCACCATTTCAATCCAACGAAATTGGAATGGATTCATATGGGGTGTGTTTGTATTTGCTTCAGAAAGACATTCTTTCAGAATGGATACTAATGCTGTCAATTTAATTATGTTGTTTTTCCCTTCATATACTAAAGTAATACAGCTGGCTTAAGTATTTATTCTTCCTTTTCCATGCCCTAACACCTAAACTTAAAAAAAAAAACAGGAAACGCAACTGTTCCACACCTAGCTAATTTACATTATTTTTTTTTTATAGTTGAGTGATGTTAATTTAAACTCAACAGATTGTAAATAGAGCCCAAAGTACCTTGTTAAGACAAGACGTGTTTGCTGTCCACTTAAGCACTTCTTGTTGCTAGTAGCTTTTCCAAAATTATCTGGGTACAAGTGATGGAGCAGTGGTACGTAGGCCACGGAAATAGTTGTGACCTATATTCACGTGCTTAAAATTAATCCTTATTGTGCTTAGAGTGCTAGTCACTCTTGCCTTATTCTTTCAAAGCAGATACTCTCAGCATAAAACCAAGCAAGCTCTCTGCTAATATAAGCCTGCTGCACAGATCTTTAACGTGAGGAAAAAAAAAAAAAAAGGTAGGTGTGATTAACAGAAAGCTAAGGCAGTTGGACCTCTTGTGTGCTTCAATTCCTATCAGTGCACCAGTCAATAAGGCTAAAATTACAGTCAAGGGTTGTGTACTTCAATGCTGCTTGCAAAATATCAGGAGATTTTTCAAAGCATTAATAACCAGTTTAAGGACAAATGAGTGGTAGAGGGGTCAGGGAGAAATATTTATTTTGGAAGGTCAATTGAATATTTGCAGAGAGTAGAAAATTTGCCTTCTGGGGTCATGCTAATGTATGTAGCTGTGTTTTTGATCCTAAATAATTAAGAAGTGGGAGGTCACAAAGTCCTTGTAGGTTAGGGGCCTGGCAGGGACCATGCCTCACTGTGATTTGAACAACTGAAGAAGCGTAGTGTCTTTTGCATATAGCTTGTTGCTAGGGCAAGGCAAAGCCTGCTTCCCTGAATCCTTCTGGACTCCTCTGCCAGAGATCAGGGCAGTCCCAGCCTACTCTGTAAAACTATAGCGGCAGCATTTGTTCTGGGATCTATACTTTGTCTGCTATTGCCCTGAATGAATGGTACTGATTCTACAGATGACTGCTGGAGGAAAACCTATAATCCAGCCACTCTTGGAAGTTGTTTCTCTCCCATCTTTGAGTCACACATACATTCCAACCCAGTTGGCTTTCTTGCAATTGAAGTACAAACCCTTAATTATGTTAGTTAATTGCAATTACTGTACTTGAATTATATCCATGATAAACTAGCACTGCCATCTATCAAATTAACTTTTTTTTTAATAGAAGAATTTGTGTCCTTTAAAGTGATTGTATTCTCTGCTATAACATTTATGTTATAAAAATAAGGAGGTGGGAAGTGGGAAAGGAGTGTGCTTTTCCAGTGGCAATTTTACTGTGCTTATCACAGCAGGCATATTTCTCACAGATGGACGGTTTAGTTTTTTCTTGTACACATCACACTCAATGAATTAAGTGGTCACAAACTTAATAATGATGAAAAATAAACAAAATGTTGTACTTTCTATTTTAATATTCATTTAATTATATGTTGTTTTAAATGTGCCAGATCAAAAATCTTCTTCTCTTGCATTCAGCAGTTTAAAAATCAAATGTTCAACTGGAAGTTAAATAATTTTTGAGCCTCTATCCTTTGATGTAAGTAAACTGAAACCAAAGATTTATTGAGTTCACAGATTAAATTTTTCATATTCAGACTATATTTCTTTGGAATTTTTGTTTTTCCTATGTCCTGTACTTTTACTGATTCTTCTGGGAAAGTTGGGTTACAAGGAAGAACATTGTGATTGTGTTCTGCTATAAATGTTACATGTACTTACCATGAATCTCGAAGGAAAAAAGTGTATTTGTTTGTAAACTGATATTTCTGCCCAAATGTTAAATGTTATAGAACTTTAAATAAGGGCTAGATTAACCTACCAGGTTTTCAGTACTTTTTGGTTAACAAATCAGACTATTTGGAGCTAATATTTGCTTTATTGAGTGTCATCAGGGTTAGATGCAGGTATTTGCCTTTATGTAAACAGAAAACAAAAATTCTACTGACTGCAATCAAATTCAGGTAAACAGAAGGCATTAATATGAGGTTCAATGGAATAATTTTTAACTATTTCATTTTTACCTCTTGGGGATGACTCTCAAAAGTGTTTCTTAGATTTTAATACTTTAGGTATCATCTGCACTTAAAAGCATTTTGGATTTTGTAATAGCAGCTATTATCATCGCATGGGTGCCAGGTCGAGCATGGTTAAAACGCTGGGCCGTTAACCAAAATGTCGGCGATTCAAACTCACCAGCCACTCTGTGGGGAGAACTTGTGGCAGACTGCGTCTGCAAAGATTTACAGCTTTGGAACCCTATGGCGCAGTCCTCTCATAATACAGAAAAAAAGAATCAGCCAGCCTGGCTCTGGCATAATCATAATATAAAATATATTTTACATTTAATAAAGGTAAATTATGTGTCGAAAGGTAAGGCAACCTATAATTAATAGTAACTTGGCTTGTGATAGCCAAAACACTTCAAAGCAGTCTGTTTCTTATTGACTAATGTATGCGCTCTGGGCAATCTCTCCTCCCCACCCATCACTTGGGATCTTTTGAGTTTAATGCTGTAAGATGGAGATTGAACTTTTTTTTTTTTAATAAAATGTCTGCTTGTTGTTAAATTTCATGGGTGCCAGACGATCATTCTAATGGGACTTAAACCTATGAAAAAAGGAGAAAGGGGTGTGTGTTTTGGGGTGGCGCGGACGACGACACACTTTTTTTGCACTCCTCTCTTGCAAGATGAACATGGGGCACAGATGCCTTTTATTATCAGAGATTAAGCAAACACACACTTTCTCCTTGAAGGAAAATGTTGTGTTTGTAAATGAAAATGATCCTCATGCACTGTGCATTTGGCACTCCTTGTGCCAAAGAGAGAGAAAAAAAGTAGATCTATTAAGATATTAAAAATAAATATCTATTTATTACTCAGGAGCATTCTTTGCTGTTAGATTGTCAAGGAGAGGGCTCTTTAGCCTGAATTATTCCCATTTGTTTTTAAAGCACTTCAGAAAGGTTTGCAGTGAGACAAGGTATTGAAAGCTTCAAAAACTACAAAAAAAAAAAAAAAGTATTCCACTTGTAAGAAGCCATACATTTTTCTTTTTTAAAAAATGCCTGAACTGCTTTGGAATTCTGAAGGAGACTGGAGCAGCTAACGAATATGTGTTACTATCGTCTTTTTAAAGATGGAAGTCAAACTGAAACTGCTCATTTTACTGTTAAGCTAGTTGTAGTTGCTGCTGCTGTTTATTGATAGAGAGGAATATTTCTGTACTCTGCCCACAGGAGAATTACATTTGCTGAGTGTCCTCGTTACCTTTCAAAGGCAATGATTTGATAATGAGCTGTGCTGCAAGCGGGTTTGGGAGGAGTTTCTCTCTGCTTGCCTATATTCCCATTTTTAGAAACTCTGTGACTAAGAGTTCGCATAATTAAAAGTTACTCTGAAAGTACTCACAGAACCACCATCCTTTCCTGCTTCCCTAAAAGTCTTCTGTTTGAATTCTTCTGCTTATTGCATCCATAGCAATTGTTCTTACTGGAGCATAAAAACGCTTTCCATAAATTCTCTTTGCCAATCTATCCTAAATGCTACTCCATCTTTTCCTTTTCATTTTTTGTTTTGTGTAATGTCTTTCTTCAAAAGTTTTGTTTTCTTTTTAGTAACTCAAGGTAGCTAGAAGGAAGGTAATGTGTGATGTATGTTAAAGTCATCTACATAATCTTCAATAGAATCATTTCATTTGGTCACAGACCTGTTTGATTTTTTTTCCCCCTCAAATGCTATTTTCTTGCAGATGATAATCTCTACACATGTCTGAATAATGCCTGACTGCTTACTGAAGAACTTCAAACAGCACTGAGAGCAAAGCTTCATTTGCTGTGCATCATCGCTGGGTAAGGGATTATTGTAATCCCCATTTTATAGACGAACCATTTGAGGTTAAAGTAACTTGGCCAATGCCCAGGAGTAAGACACGAAGGCAGCGTTAAAACTCAGTGTATGATTTTCATCTTAGATGAACTGCTGTCTTTCAACCAGTGAGTTTGTTTTCTAGTTTTCTGACACGAAAGAACTAGGTTATTTGGTGTAACTTTTGACTATCAGAAAAAGGCAGAACAGAGCTCCGGCTAGACTTACTTCCTGATCCAGTTTTAATTCTCCTATAGTCACTGAAATAATTAAAAGCATTTCTTCCAGTTTGCACTTCAGTTTTCCTATTAATCAGAAAACAGCTTTCATTAGACTCTTCTAAGGGCCAAATGTACCACTGCCAAAAGTTCTATCAGTGGAAAAAATGCTGAGTAAATAACTTTTTTTTTTCCTTGTTGTTTAATTAAATGTACGGATAATATTATCCACATTACCATCCTCCCTTAATGGCAATGTGTGTAGTTTAGAATGCAGTGAAGATTTGTCTTAAGTGATGAGTTCAGGACTTTTAGACTCATAATGAAAGCATGTTATCAAGACCTCAGAATTGCTAGGCTGAAGTCTGATTCCACCAAACTAGAAGTATTCATTTTTCAAAGCCAGCTTTGTTTGCTATATATTGCAATAGTGATGGCATTGATAAGCCTGTGACATAAAGTGTGAATTTCTTTTCCAAATGAGGAAATCTCAAATAATAGAAAGAGTTAGTTTAAGCTTTGCATTAGAAAATAATAATAATAATTGCTTTGAAATTTTTTAGGAGAGTGGCCTGGGATTTCTGATGTCAGTTACAATAGTTTCCAATCATAAAATGGTTTCTTAAACAGAAGACAAATAAAGAATAGTAAAATTTAGGCTATTTCTGCAGAAAATAAAATAGTTTCATTTTAATCTATCTTGAAAATTCAGATTAGGGTTTAAACACAATAAATGAAAGCTTTTTCTTGTAGGTGACTGTTGGGATGTTACACAGTT
Source organism: Orycteropus afer afer (assembly GCF_000298275.1). Classification (NCBI taxonomy): domain Eukaryota; kingdom Metazoa; phylum Chordata; class Mammalia; order Tubulidentata; family Orycteropodidae; genus Orycteropus; species Orycteropus afer. The sequence continues at coordinate 5,518,544 of NW_006921760.1, forward strand.
AACCAGAAGATTGTCTCTTAAAACTTTTTAATTGCTTGAAACTTTCTGAATAAGTTTCCTTTACACTCTGAAATTTTCCATCATTAATCTCGAGCCCATAGTGACTCTTTTGTATTTTTTTAAAAAAATATTTAAGGAAGAAATTAATAGAACAATTTGGATGATGCTTAAAGGGAAATGAGTCTATTCTACATTTAAAATATTGTCCAAACAGTTGAAAATTATACACCTTCTAAATGTCAAACTTTCATAAGGCTTTTAATTCAACAAAATATCATTTCTATTTGAAACTTTAAACATAACAAATGTGTTTGGTGCTAACATATTTGCAATATGTAAGTCACAGAGCATCTCTAATGTGTTGGTTTTAGAAACATGACTTTATGTGCTGTACATCCCCTAATCCCACAGCACCACAACAAAGGGTGGGACAGATCTAGAAGACAGCATTGCCTGAAGGACAACTGGAGAAAACCATAACTGCATTTCACCCACTTGGTTTACTCTGCTTCAAAAGTAAAACGCTACAGTTGAAACAGTAAACATTAAAGGTATTTTTACATTGCTAGTTTTAAGTAATTAATATGGAAATCATAGTTGAAAAAATTATTTAGTAATTCAGGCGCCTGCACTATTCTTCTTAATATTGTAAAACAGCTAAGTGAAAGACACAAGGCAATGATTGTTAATGTATTGAGATTCAAATACATTGCCTAGTTGGTGCACCCATATTCACATTTTATGCAAAGCTAATTTGAAACAATGCATATGCCCTATTCAAATAAAGTTCAGCCAAGCACTTGATCACCACACAGAAATAAGGCAGAAAAAATAATCAGGAATTAAAATGCAAGTTCCAAGGGGGGCACACCTTTCCGAAGAAAGGCACAAAAGCACCTGGTTCTAAAAATGTCAGGCAGCTTTCAAAGCTAGAGTGCCATTTGCTAGCAGGTGGAGGTACGCTTTTTTATAACAGTGCATGTCTGTCAATAGCTTCGCTATAAAGCTGGCAATTTAATGAAAATTTTTAAAGAACCCTATTAAAACGATTTTCTCACCTTTTTGGCCATCATTTTAATCACAGCAAATTACTTTCCTCTTTAGTAATTTCTGCTCTTCAGTGTTTTCAAAATTAGTGACTTTTCTATTATGTTTGTGTGAAATGCTAACATAAAGTAGTAGTTAGATTGAAGTCATATGTATATTAAAGAAGTACTTCACATCAGCATATGTGTTACAGAGCAATACAACAGTGCTCATAACAATAGGAATAAAACGACATTGTTTAGTTCTTATATATGTGGTCCTTTCATTCCATCTAGTACATATGACAAAAAATTATGATCTCATTTTATGGTAGCAAAAAGGCAGAGAAGAGCATTCTCTTCATTATTATTATAAAATAATTCAAAGGTCAGTATTTGTCCAAAATATTTTCTGAATCAAAGGATAATTTAAAATTTACTTTTTTTCTACCTAAAATTCTCTTTTCCACTTAATCTTCCTTCTCTAGGACAATTACCTTATTATTGGAAAGCTTGAATCTCACCCAAAAAAAACCTTGAGAGCTTTGTCCACTAGCTTCAGTGGTCCCTCGGTTTGTTGTAAGAAACTTTGCCTTGGACTCATCTTATAAACTTCCTCAAGGCTTGCACCTCTCCCCCTGCACTAGCCTGATTACATGTTCTTCCTTCCTAATGCTTCCAGTTCTCCTCATTTTACTGTTTTGGGAACTTCTATAAAGTCTCTTTAAGTTATCAAACATAGTTAGCAATCATGTCTTCTTTATGAATGCCAAGTTTGAATTCCTTCCCTCCGACTTTTATTAAAGATCTATTTGATGACATAATCTGACTCTGTTTTGCCACCTCAACACCAACCATCCTGTCAAAGCCACCATAGTATCTCATCTGGAATATTGCAATAGCTTTTATTTTCCTTGCCACGGTCCTTTCTCCAAATAGGGCAAAGTGTTCCTGTCAAAACACAAAGTCAGATTATACGACTCATTTGATCCTTTTGCTGTGCATTTCACACACATTTCACACACATAAAAAAAAAAATTATTAGATGCTACATTATCATCTCCCTTTCATGCCATTTTCAAATACACTCACTCCTCAATTATCGACATAGTTAGATTCCAAAGACCAGGTTAATATGGGAAAAATCAGCATTATACAAAAAATGGACATGATGACATCAGATTACAAAATGGAGGATGACTACATCATTACATATTACATAACTGCCAACATAATTGCCAAATTATATCATTATGTAACTGTCAAATTACATCATTACATAACATAACAAATTACATTACATAACAAATTGACACATGACCTTAATCATCACAGCCTGCATTACTCTTGCTTCTCATCCCAGCATTCTACATTCATTACTGCCAGATGTATGCCACGAATGTGCAAACTGGTTGGATAGTAGCTTTTTTACTATTATTATAAATGTGAAATGTCATATAACAAGATAGGTGACAAGTGAGCAATAAGTATATGCTCCTTTACGCGCTCCCCCGTCCTCCTGAAGTACACAGGCCCACTCTAGCCTCACAGTCCCTGCATCTGATTTTCTTTTTCTTCTTATAGTCTTTCCTCACCTGTCTTCTCACCCATAAAGCCCAATCTGTGCTCCCCATCTAAAACGTACCCACTTTTCCCACTCTGAGTGTTTTCGTTACCCCTAATGCCTTAGATTTTTCTTTGTGGCACTTGATGCTAACTTATTGTATAGTTTTCTATACATTTGATCATATAGTAGTGTTGTTTGAGCTCTGCCTGCCTAACTAGAATGTAAACTAAATGAAGGCAAAGTTTCCTTGTTTTTCTGTTTCATTTTATAGATAAGAACAATTTCTGGCATATGAAAGACTCTCAGTATTTATGGAATGAATGAACAAACTCTTGCATGAGGTCAGCAATATTATTACTATCCTTGTTTTCACAAAACATGAATCTGCTGTTGTTAGTTATTGTTGCTGTTAGTTGACCTCAAGTTGATTTTGACTCACAGCAACCCCATGTGATCAAATAGAGTGATCAGATAACTTGTCTGAGGTTACCCACTGGTGCTCTTAACCACCACTTCATTCTGCCTCCGGACCTTGAGCGCTCTTTCCTGAGCTGGTGCTTATTCTACTTTATTATTCAATCTCTTGCATGATATATCCCTGGGAGACACGAGGTCAGGCAAAGAGTAAGATTCTAGCCATCCCAGATATATATGGCTTGCACAGGGTTGGCATGCAATGCTTATTTGAGGACATATGATAAATTGATGGATGAAGAATTATCATATGGGTACTTACACTTTATTTGAAATATAAAAGGTAGAGTGCTTATAAGCAAATGACTCCACTCCTCAGCAGCTGGGTGACTGGGAACGTTTCGTTACTTCCCTGGACTTTGTGTTCCCGCTTATGACATGGGGGTAGTGATAGGGAATGAGTTTGTGTATGTGGTGCTTAAAGCAGTGCCGAGCACATGAAACATTTTCAATCTACTCTTTCTTGCTATTGCTGCTATTTTGGTTATTGCGGTTGTTTAGGATTGAATAACACACAAACTCCCTACCTAAATAACTCCAAACTCTCAACTCCAGTTCTTCTACTACCTCCGCATATGCTCCACTGCAGCTACTGAGCCTTCTCTCTCTATCTTGAATATCTCATTCCCACTCAAAAGCCATAAACTGGATGCTCCTCCAAGAGTATGAACACTTAGCATCTCTGCCCTGTCTCTCTTTAAGTCTCAGCAAATTGTCACTTGCTTAGTGTGGCTTTCGCAGTTACTCAAACTAAAGAAGGTCACATCTCCCCTACCAGTCACTGTCTGTCATTTTCTTTACTGATATTTCCTCCTCTATTCAGAGTTACTTAATTTGCTTGTTTGTTATTGTCTGCCTATGGGAATATAATATGACTCTACTCCTTTCCAAAAGAACGCCCTTATTTATTTATCTTCTTCCACTATCTCTCCTTAGCACGTAAAGCAATGCCTGGTATATACTTTGTTGTGTTCAGTATATATTTGTGGGATAAATAATGAGTGGATGAATGAATGAATGAGTCAACAATTAGGATGCCTGGTTCCGATTAAGAAGTTCAAAAGTAATAGTACATAAAAACATGTTTAACAATACGCAAAAGGTAGAAAAGAAGACTCTAAAGTTGGGGATAACCCATGATCAAAGACACACATTTTGTCTAACCCTATGTACAAATGTAATATTGATGACTCAGAGATAGCCTTTGCATTTCTTTGTAACATTAAACTGTGTAATTTAAAAAAATGGTATGATTTCAGACCATTTTGGGCTTGAGTCCCCATATGTCTTGAAGGGTATTATTTTGGTACATGGCCCACTTTCACAGGACTCTTTTCTCTAATATACCCAGCATATCATTTGACCCTCTAATTACTGAAGAGAGCCTGAATCTCAATGCTTTTGAAGTGCCTACAGGTAATGTGAATCATTAGAAGCATATGTCATAAAAACTGAAGACATTTTTCAAATCACTTAAATTATAATAATTAATTTAATATGCTTCATATGTTTAAACTATATTTAGTTTCATGCCATATGCTTTCTTACATGAAATGGGGTTCCAGATTTTTCTATTGCTTTTAAAATATAATTTCCAAACTGGAATTTGTCCAGGATATCAAGAGTTAACATGTCCATTATAGAGAAACATGTTTTAGTATCTGTAATAAGTATCAAGAACAAAAAAGTTGACTTTTGAATAAAATGGCCCACTTTGAGTAATATCATATTCTAAGTCGATTACTTGTATTTATCGTTGGTGAATGCTGTCTGTATCCAGAAGTCTGGGCTTTCTGTTCAAAGGCCTGAGGAGCCAACTCTGCTAAGAATACCGATGTCACAGCCTAAGATAAGTTACTGTCACAGGTTCCTAGCTCCACTCTTTAGACATCTTTTTTTTTTTCCCCCAAAGAGTCTATTTTTTAATATATTCTAGGATTTAAACTGTATATTTTGTCCTTAGATTTTTCTAGTTTTTCCCTCCCTTTTCAGAGATGAGTTAATTGTTTTCAAATTTACTAACGGTTTATATTTTGTTTATTTTACTTTCCAACTGTTCCCATCAGAAGGGCATGTCACAGTTAAGTTCATTCCATTGTGGGTGTAACAATGGATCAGATACAGTACAAAGAGGATCGCTGACTATCTACACAGTGGCAAATAAAAGATTTCATGACATAAATATAACTTGAAGTGGAAATATTCATTGACAAGCACTGCTTTCTCTTTTTAGACTAGAAATCCTTTGTTCTTTAAGAGGGTATTTAATTTGTGGCTTATCTGGCAAACGCTCAGGAGTGGAATCATTTTAATTTGCTCTCCCTACTCCTTTCAACATATGTTGGGTAACTGGGTTGATGATGGGGATAAAATGAAGAAAGACTACTACTTTGCGACATGACAAGTCATGATTAAAGGTACTATTAATTATCTGAATTCTACTGTGTCAGTCTATTTTTATTTAGAGAAACGATGACATCATTTAAGGAAGCAATTTTGATAGAGACAGTTTTTTTGTTTTTTTTTTTCACCCTTTCTCACTCCTTCCCATGATTCTCTAGTTGGGAGATCATTGGAAGGAGTGAGAAAGGATTCCCTAGGAGGGCGTCTTTGTTTTGATTTGCCTACTTTGTCAATCGCTAATACAATCTATTCCATTGTCTCTTGACAAACAGTTGTGCATAAAATAACCCTGATATTAATCTAAGGTCTACTTAGCTAAATTTTAAAAGGTTCTTATTCCAAATATATGTGTACATTTTTTAGAACATATATATACATATATATATGTGGACAAGTAGTTTTTCCACTTGTGTAAATCCTGGGGAATCTAGTTGACAACATGTGATATTCCCTATTCGATGTTTGTAAACTCAAATTAGCTACAGAAAGTGATTTCCTGGCCAGGGTGTAACACTGTTGAACAGCTGCATGGACAGTGCTAGCTATCTGCTTCTGGACTTGCTTGAGCTAATGTCCACTGGAACATGAGAAGAAACATAAATAATTTTTCTTTTTGCAAAGACTACTTCATTACAGGCCAGCTGTAACCTTAATGATCAACAGCTGTAAGTACGTATCAGCCAAAAGCAGAGAAGAATGAAAGCATAATGGAGATTTCGGAAATAGATGAATCGACAGGTGCTGGAAGGATGCATTATTGCTTAAAGTAATGGATGGTTTAGAATATTCTGGTAAAAATGTTGAAAGGAAGAATGTGCCTACTATTTAAAACAACTACAAGGAGCTGTTACATAACCATTAAGAATTGGTCCTTAATGTTTTATTTACATTTCTAATTGTCATGAGGTACTTTTTATTTTACAGATGTTGTGCCAATTTGGTTGGAGATTGACAACATGGGAGCTTATTTGACTTTATGTGCATTTTGGAAAGAAGTGTACTTATTATTTTTGAATTGTCAAATTTTAAAGAACAGTTTCTGATACATTTTACTCAGTTTTATTTACTAATTAATTATATACCTTTATGCTCAGAAAATAAAATTTACATTAAAGTTAATGTAAACGTTAACTTTTTCTTAAATAGAAGCCAAATTAATCATTTTATAGTATCCCTCAGGATATGAAAAACATGGCCTTCAGCAAAATTTGAATGTTCTTTAAACTTTTATGCACATTCAAGACATTGCTACTCTCTTTTTCTACAGTCTAAATAGTTGAATGAAGGGGATTAAGTCCAGAAAATCAAGTAATAAAACATTATTTCAAAAAATTTATTTCAGTTCTACAAATGATTCTCTTTCTGACTTTAGAAACGTGATCTACCCACAGTTTCTCTAATTCATTAGATTTGTTTCAAGGCAATTATTTATATGAGCTTTAAGTGTGCAAAATTGTGCGCTCTCAAAATTATTGCTAGTCAATAAATATTCTTTGGGGAATATTTTATGTATAACCCATTCAAGTTTATGAAATAACGAAATGATGTAGTGTAATTTCAAATAGTCATTTGAAAAGAATGATTTAGGTGTTAGCTTCAGGTATAAAGTATTAGCATTTGGGGAGACTTAAGGAGTAGGGTGAAGGGAAGCAGGGAAAGACTTGCCCCCTGATCAACTCTCTGTCCATTTGTATTCTGAGAACTGCCAGGTGATGATTTATAGGCATATTTTCTTGTAAAACCACAATTCACTAACTTCCTTGAGACCTGTTGTTAGTTGTTACTAGGTGCCATTGAGTTTGTTTCGACCCCTAGCAACCCTATGCACAATAGAACCACCTGTAACTCTGGAAATTTAAGTTACATTAAACTGCAGCACCTGCTCAAACATCTATGAGCCCTTTGCTGGTCTTGCTCTTTTGGTCTTTTTCTGCAGACCTGCTGCCAGGGGAAATGCCAGTGACGCCTTCTGGCCCTCTAGTGCTGCCATAATACCATTTTACAGCACATTGAAAACGCGATAAACATGCCAACCTCAAAACAAGCGATGTGAGCAGACTGCAGGACTGACCTGCCTGATACTGACAGTGTCCATTACATTAATCTATATAGCTACCTCCCTCCCCCCAAAATCATTATTTTACTCCTCATTGGAATTGTGTTCTTTTATCGAAAACCTTTTCCTCTTCGCTTACTTTTGCCCACCAAAATTTACAATCAACATAAATGAGAGGAGGCACACTGGACATAAATTAACATAAATTAAAAGCCTACCCGTTTACCTTCCCCCACTCTTTCTTGTCTATATAACAATGAGACTCATAATGTCCTCCTTGTTCTTGCTATTGAAAAAAAAAAGGTTTACAATTCATACTGCAAAATATTCTGGTAAAGCCTCTGGCAAATGCGTTCAGTAAATCAGCCTGGCCCTTACCGAAGTTTTAATTTGCATGCCTGCGTCTCTGGAAACATTCCAGAGTCTTCTAAGAAAGCATTCCAGTGTCTGCCTCTGTAAGCGTCCATATGGCAAATGCCTCTGAGATCACAGAACTTTTCTTATTTAAGGCCAAACATATCCCCTTTATGTTTTGAGTTCTCAGTAGGAGCCTAACAAAGATTCTGGAAATTATGGGAAGAATAAAGGCGAAGTGGAGTCAAGAGAATGAAAGAAAGTAAATTGGAAGACAAAACCCTGTATGTGCTGATTAAGCGGCACTCGTATAATGCACATCTTGGAACAAGGCAGACTCCTCACTCTTTGCTTCAGGAAATGAGAATGGAGAGGCATATATCAGATGATGGAGTTGATTAGGTTAGCAGTTCAATTAAAATGGTTAAATGTTCCCTCTGATACAGACTGGTTTTTCATTTATTTTACTCAGGAGACACCTATCATGAGTGTTATTTAAAATGGAAGAGCTGGGGATTTTTAAGAGTATTTGATTTTTTAGAAGGGGGTGCTTTTACATTTCATGAGTGTGCAAACAAGGCTTTCAAGCTTGAGCTCACTCAGGCCAGACCTGAATGTTAAAGGCAGTCGTGCCTCTGGAAAAGATAAATCACAACATCCATTCTGTCTCTGAGATGGAAAATTACAACTTTGAAATCACATTCAGGACCTTGTGCTCAGGATGAAAGGAACCTAAAAGGAATGATGAAAAGGAAGATCTTTTTTAGTGGGTCTTTTTGCCTAATGACATTAGCAGTATTTACTCATTCCACAAGCGTTCATGAGGTGTTTTCTCTGTGCTTGGCACCCTGCTACATGCTGAGGGCACACAGATGACAACACCATAGCTCATCCCTTTGCGAAACCCATGGCCTAGTGGAGGAGACAGGCACTCAACAGATCATTGTAAAACCACAATGGAAGTGCGCACAGAGATGGCTGTAGCGTTCAATTCCCTTCCCACGGCCACCATCACTAACTGCCACTCCACTGATGGGGTCAAAATTCTTGTTAAATGTAGTCTCTGACCTGAATCTTAAAGATAGAAGGAATTAGCTAATAAATTGGTCCGCAACTGGGGGTGGCAAAATGGACAGAAGTAGGGTGAAGAAGGAGCCAGGCATGCTCTTATCACCAGACATATTTCTGCAGGGCTACAGTCTAAAGGGTGAGGAGTAGAGTGGTGAAGGGTGAAGTTTAAGAGATGAGTGGGCAAGAACCAGGTCAGTAGCCTCTCGAATTATTACGAAGGCTCTTGGTTTCTTCCTTGGCAGTCTGCTTTTACCAGATATCACTATTTGTGTTAAATCTCTGTATCACCTTAAATATGTTCCTCTTTAATGTAGTATCTTTTAATTAAATTTATTTTTAAAAGCAACTTCATATATAGGTCTCAAAATCATGAACGTCAAGGGGGAGTGACTGACAGTTTGGGGATGACAACTAGGAGGAAAGGTGGTGGTAGGACAGAGCTGGAGAACATAAGCATCAGAGGGAGGGTAGTAAGCTCTTGAGGACTAGAGGGTACAGAATTCTTTGTAGGGGTGGAAAGGAGTGTCAGGGGTGAAGTTAAGGTTGATAACTAACACCCAGAGAGTGACTGGCCTCAGTAAATAGCCTAATTTTTGCCAGACTGGTGGAGTCATTGGATACTCAGGCTGATATCAAAACGGATTTGTGATGACAGCATTGCCCATTACCAACCCTTTTCCAAAGTTCAAGCTACAAGGCAACCTAATGCTATTGGGTGGACTGCATTATTGATTTGTCCTTTTACTTGTTCTCTGATACTGTGTTTCCTCAGCAGAGAAAAAAAAAAAAAAGTGTGAACATACATGCTTCATAGAGTTGATGTCGTCTTTCAAGGACTTAATGAATATAGAGCACTTAGCAGAGTAAGTGTTCAGAAACATTAGCTAATGTTGTTAGATTGAACTGGAATCAACTGGAATGTTTCACTCTATTTTCACTATTGCATAGAAACATTTCAGTGAAATATAATTATAGAGAAATACTTGGAGCCTGCATTACTCTTGGGCTATATACAGAACACTTAAAATTCCAAACCAAAAAACCAAATTCACTGCCATCAAGTCGATTTGACTCATAGCGACCCCTCCTTGGGTTTCCAAGGTGGTATCTCCATGGAAGTAGATTGCCCAATTTTCCTTCCAAGGAGTGGCTGGTGGGTTTGAACCACCAACCTTCTGGTTAGCAGTCAAATGCCGTAGGCACTACACCACTAGAGTTCTTTCCGTTGTTCCAAAGCAATTTAGTTACTTTTATCCTTTAATGAACAAAATCATTGCAACAGGCCATCTTCATGGCAGATAATTTAACCTAAGACACAAGGTATGTTTTGATGGTCAACATTATACATACATCCCTACTTGGTGAAAGTTCCTATTTGATAGTCATCCCCTTTTGCTGCCATTGCAATATGATTGCCATTTCATCTCTGGGGAAATACTCTTTTTTTTTTTCTTTTTCTTCACTGTTTGTATGGTTTCCTATATAAAGTTTCACTCAAGACCAGTTCTCATATTACTTATATATATAAGAAAGGAATGCTTTCCATCACTCAGAAATACAGTAAAGCCCTCAAATATTTTTCCATGAGCCAGACCCTAAAGACTTCTTAATGGGAACAAACTATTGGAAAGGGAATGAATATTATGAATAGTCAGACAGGATGAAAATTAATGATGGCTGAGCCAAAGGGTAATATTAGGGGAGTTACAGGACCTCAAATAGAAGGATGGATTCTCCAGGCTCCTCTGCCCTCACACCCTATATTTCCTTGCCTCTCTCGTTAAGTCCCTCTGCCATCCTTATCCCATTACAAAATTCTCTGGCCAAATAAGAAAGGGGAACAAGAGGGAATGTGTTTTCTCAGAAGCTCAGACAGGAATACCATTGGCTCCATGCATGACTTACCTACTCTTGTTTACCACTCTATTGATCAAGCCAAAGGTAAGATGTAGAAACGAGGTGAAAAAGTTCACCCAACTCACTAGTGTTTCCGAAAGTGCTTTTAAACAGCCTGAGTTTCCTGAAATTATTACTTGTATGCAGAGTCTTATGGTTCTCTGAGCTAGCCCTTTAAAAAATAACAAAATTGGGTGTCTTTGTTCCCACCGCTTTCTTTTCAAATTTCTGGTGTCAAATATTTTAAAGCCTTCCTCGAATTTTCTGCCAAGGAGAAAAGTGATCTGATCAATTAATTCATATTGAAATGACTAAGGGAGTTTCTTCTTCTTGGGGTTTGTTTAAAGTGGTGTGAAATAAAAGAATGAGCCATTCATAATAAACTTCTAGAGAAATTTTATCAAAAGAGAAACTTCAGACATTTTTGTGGATAATCCTAAAGACAATATTCCTTTTTGTTTGCTGCTTGATTTGTTGTTTTAGTAATATTTTATTTTTTGGTGAAAGCTTACACAGAAAGTTAGGTTTACATTTGACAATTTCTCCAGGAATGTTCATGACATTTGTTACATTTATCACAATGTGTCAACATCCTCTTTAATTGTTTTCTGTTTGTTCCATTTTGAGTACTAGAGTTCCCAGCCTCTTACCTTCTTATCTTCACTTTTGAGTAATTGTTGACCTTTTGGTCTTACACATACAGTTTTTAAGGAGAGCTCTGATCTTATGGGTAACATCCTTTATTTTGCCACTTGATTCATGTGAAAATTATATTTAAGCATTTTTTCCCTCACAGTTACATCATGAAAGCAATTATGCCTTATTGTTGACAAATTTTAAGTACCTGAAATATCTTCATTTAGTCTTTCTCCTAAATGCACTTTCACCAAGTTCCTTCTTAAAATTTGACTCCATCTTACCTTCCTAGGCAATAAGGAAAAAAACAAAAACAAAACAGAAAGAGCAGAAAGAAAATTCTCACCTGGTCTTATTTGTATCTGAAAAAAAAAAAAAAAAAAAATGAAGCAGCAAAACAAATGTTTGCTTTAATCTCAATATACAAAAAAAATATAGTACCTTCTTGATAACGCATATACTTATTCTTCTAGCAAAATACAGAATTTTCTAAAGTATTTGTTGTTGTTGAAAGTCACATCCTGGCTAATTGTAGGCAGTATTCTTCAGCAGAAAGAAAAGGATTGTGAATCTTTTGCTACTATGTCAGATGGGAAATTAGAAGAAGTTTCAAACGGGAAAATATGTGTGTCTGTAAGTCTGTGTTTGCCAAATGGTAGCTGCTCGGTTCCTCCCAGCATTTCTGCCCGTGCCTGATTTATTTTTTCTCCTTAGTACTTACTACTATCTACTGTACTCCATATGTATCAATTATCTGTTTATTCCCAGTCAGCCCCACTAGCATGTGTGTTCCTGGGGGGGCAGGCATTTGTTTTTTCTTGTTTGATTGGTTCATTGCTGGATTTCTAGCCCTAAAATAGTGTCTGTCACAGAGTAGATTGCTCCTCAAATATTTGATAAGTGAATCAGTAAATGACTATTATTACTTTAAATGACTAGTACTTTATAAAGAAGCCGTCATTGTCTTCATGTTAGTAGTAACATTTGATAGGGGTAACAAGGAAAGTGATGGAACACTTAAATGCCTCTATAAGCCCCTACTCTTCTGAGTTCTGAAAAACTTGAGCCCCAAAAAATAAGAGCAATGGTAACTGCAAGCACTAGCTATTCCTAATGCTGAAAGTAACTATGCAGATTTGTACAACGCCTAGCAGGTAAAATCTGTTCTAGCTGAGAATTCAGTCTTCTTGATTCAAAGATTTGTCAACAAAAGAGCAACTTCCAAGTTGGGGAAAAAAAAAAAAAAAAAAAATCCCCACTACCAAGATCAGAGAAACAATGGAATGGAAAATTATTTTAATGTTACTGTAAGACTTAACTGTTTTAAAATATTAAGCTTACTCCTTTAGCTGCATGCAGTAGTCTGGAAATTTGTCATCTGATAGCTTCATGCTCTCTTCTGTTAGGCTACATAAGAAGATAGAAATCTAAGTGAAAAAAAAAAAAAACACGCCTCACTCACCAAAGTGCATAGAATGTTACAATACTCAAGGTGAGCACTACGTAATTTCCAGAAAGCCTAAAATAAAGTATAAATAAAGTTTCCAAAATAAACCCTGTACCACTAATAGTCTTACCTCTCAGATTGATGTTCTAAGAACACCAGTAACCAACTGCAAAATTTATCTGATGCTAAGTTATCTTGCTAAAGAAGTATTAGGAAGCAGAGACTAAATTTGACTTTATTGACTGAATATTAACTGCAGTACCTTGATTTCTGGTTGGACTTTGGAGAAGGTTCTAGAAAATATATCGAATGTGCCCATGATTTTAATAGGATGAAGAAGGCAACTGTAGTGCATTTCCAACTGCTCCCATCCCACTCTACAGAAAAAATACAGTGTCTGACATGCATCATCAAACTATTTCACCACGATTATCTGCAGGTTAAACACTACGCTCTGAAGCAGATGGTGAATTGCTCATCTAATAGAAGGAATTGCTACCCTTCATCTCATCCATTGAATATGCTTTTGATAATCTTGGTGCCAGCAAATTGCTGCAGGTTCAAATAGTGCCCTGTGTATGATAGAGAGAAAGAATAATTGAGGCTGTCAGAATAGCCTCTCTTTTCCCATTCTTTTCCTTTTTATAGGAAAATTGTTCTACTTACATATAATTAACATTCAAGAACACTGCACAAGGGAATACTATGCCAAAATCTCACAATCCCATCAAAATGAAAATCATAACAATATGTACAGTAAAGAATTAGCAATAAATTTAAAGTTCCTGGAGTACATGATGGCTATTTTCACCACTGAACATATATTATGAACCAGAATCCTTGTGATTAGTTGAAGAAGTTTTAGCTTGAACTTTGTCACAAAGTGTACCACCCACTGTAGTTCCATCACTGGGCTATTTTGGGTTGAAACTAATTTAGGGGGAATTTATACCAATTTAAAGTGTCAATATTTATGGATACAATATCATATAGTACCCAAGTTTAAATATGTGCAGATTAAATAGATCAGAATAATCATGTAGAAAGAGCATAGAAAGAAAAAAAAAAAAAAAGCTGAGTTCAAATTCAATTGCACCCTTACTGGCTATGCCATTTTTGGTGAGTTCAAATCACGCCTTCTTTATCTTCCTAAGTTAGATGATTAGTTTAGGAATCACCTATAAGGTAGATAATATATCTTGTTTATTATAGATGACAGATGAATTATAGCTATTATTATAATTATTATATTGTGCAAATAGTGTAATGTAACTAAAAGTATTTAGAAGAATGAATTCATAGTGGGAAAAAAAAGAGAAGAATCTACACCAAAATGCTCAGAGGGGATGTGCTTAGGGACACAGAATCCCTTTTATCAATTTCCCATATTTTTATAAATTTTCCTAATAAATTTAATTTCATTGTTAAAGAAGATCTTTTCAATATGCATTCTAAAAATCCCTCCTCTGCTTGTCAATACATTCTCCAAGGAAGAAATACTTTTTTTAAAAAAAAACCTTTTATGCTAGAGAAGTCCAAATTAATTTGTCAATATAATTTTTCTGCTATGATTTATTTAAATTGTAAGAATTTTAAAATAGTCCCAACATATCAAATATTGTGTTACACGTATTATTTGATGAAGAAGAAAGTTGATTTTTATAAGCCTTTTCTTCTTTGGAATGAGAAGGTCTTTTTGACCAAGATTAAACACACTTCTACCCTGAAGGTCACAAGATTTGCATAGAACCTCTGGGCAAAACCATCCCTACAATTCTACTTTCTGCCCCAAATCATAGCGACCTCTCCTTTTCACATATGGAAGCTTGTTAAAACTGTGTGTTTGCACCAGCAGCCAGAATTTAAGATCACTTCATTTCTTCATTTTTGTGTTTGGGAATTAGAAGAAATTCTTTTTAGCAGGAAACTTTCCCTAGTGTATACTTATTTTTAAACGTAAGCACAGGTGTATCTAGGGCACAGCAGCTATGACATGTACCGTGGGCACCAACTGAGGGGGACGACAATGGGCAGCTTCTGTTCACCATTGCCCTTTCCGTCCTCTGCTGTGAGAGACCAGTCAGCAATTTCAAACTAACTGCCATAGACGCTATTTTCTGCAGATACATGTTTGAAGGTATGCTGTCTCACACTAGAACCGTTCCAGGGGAACATTCCCCCCCTGACATCCCCCGGCTTCCGTCATAAGTTCTCCCTATTCCTTTCTGCACTCAAACTCCCTTCTCTTTAATCTGGTTTACTTTTTGTGTTTTGTTTATGTGTGCATGTGCAAGATGCTAGGGAGTGTCATTGTGGAAGAAAGAGAAAGAAGGTAGAGGGAGAAGAGGAGGGGGCAGGAGGAGGGGTAGAGAAGAGGAAGGAGAAAGGAGAGAGAAGAGAGGAGGGAAGAAGGAAAGGACCGAGGAGGAAATGGAAGGGGAGTAAAAGGAGAAAGAAAGCTACAACAAAAGCTTTTCTATTTAAGGTTTATGTTGTCTCAGTCTTCAATATCTACTGGGCAAAAAGGGACACATGCCTATTAGAGAGCTTCCGTACAAATTTTCAGAGGAAACTTGCCAGGAGATGAGGCAAACTGACCGCTTTCTTCTACCCTGTTAGCAAATAGACAAGCAGGCCTTCTTCCCAAATCCACCTCCCTGCAAATGAGTGTGTGAGGCAGTCTAAGTCCTGTCTCTCTGGTTTCCAGCAAATGATGAAAGGTTGTTTTGCCAATTTTTCAACTTTGCATCATAGTCAGCATTCTTACCCCATTCCCCAGAAGGTGGCGAATCGCTCATTAAACACACAGAAGGGGGTGTATTTTTCCTTTACCACACTATTTATCATATCGCTCCTTGGGAGGGAACTGTAACTGCCCCCAGTCACCTTGCGTCTTCTGTGAGATGGAAAGGGGTTTGCTAATATCCTCCCAGAACCCTCTGATTTCATTCACAACGTGACATAAAAGCCCAGAGTTGTACTTTATCTGTCATTAATCCTACCGCAACATGCTGCAGTCATTAAGGTGGTTACTTACCAGCTCTCTCCCTGATGAATATACAGAAAGGAGTAGAAAGGAAAGTTGGCAGATTCGGTGACAAACGATAGCAGTGACTTGGAATAAAGACCCAACTATTCTGTCTATTGGGGAGCTGTTTCCCCTGCGTCCACACGCAGTCTCAGGGCAAAGGTAATTTTTACCATTTTATGATCTACTGTACTTGGCATCTGTTCTGGCACTGGGACCGTGTCTATTTTGGGGATCAGTTGTGTATTCCCAGATTGCCATTTTCCTCTGCCTTTCGCTCTGTTAAATATTCTACAGTATATTATCACTTCATTTTACTTCAGTTATTTCCTTTGACAGTGGTGCGGGGCAGCCTGGACTCAGAGTTACTTCCTCTCTCAAACTCAATCTGTCTAAATGTCAAAAAGAGGGGGAAAAAAGGGGGTGGTGCTGGTAAAACTCTTCAAAATCCCAGCAATCTGGCATTTCTGAGGAAATATTTGATAGGTGTTGCAATTTTGAAGCTCTATTTGCTAAAGGGGGGGACCTGGGGTTGAAAATACTGGTAGAGTCATGTTTAGCTTTTTCTCATTTGTGATTTGTGTTCTTGAAAGCCCTAATCACAAAAGTAGAGGCTGTTTGAAGATAAGATTAGTTTGCTCCTGTCTCAGTTCCCTAGTGCTGCTGTAACAGAAATACCACGAGTGATGGCTCTAACAAACAGAAATCTATTTTCTCATAGTTTAGGAGGCTGTTGTTGTTGTTGTTATGTGCCGTGGAGTCAGACTTGACTCAGGGACTCCTCTTTGGGTTTCTGAGGCGGTATCACTACGGAAGTAGATTGCCCAACCTTCATTCCGAGGAGTGGCTGGTGGGTTTGAACTGCCAGCCTTCGGGTTAGCAGTCAAATGCCTTAAGCACTACACTACCAGAGCTCCCACTCAGGAGGCTAGAAATTTAGAGGGGTGCCTCTCAGGGAAGGCCTTCTCTCAAGGGCTCTGGAGCAATGCCCTTGGCTCTTCAGCCTCTCCTTCTTGGGTCCTTGGAGATCTCCATGTGCTTTGGCATCTGTCTTACATCGTTTCTCTTTGCTTACTTGTTTAATCTCTTCTCATATGCATTTTTTTGGGACATAATTCAATCCACAACATTCCACCCTCTGACCCTCAAAAATTCATGTCCTTGACTTATGCAAAGCCTATTCACTCCATCCCCAAAACCAAAAATCAACCTCATCGTCATCAAATCTGACTCGACTCATAGTGACCCCTCCTTGGGTTTCCGAAGAGGTATCACTACAGAAATCAGTTGCTCAGTCTTCCTTCCGAGGAGTGGCTGGTGGGTTTGAGCTGCCAGCCTTATGGTTAACAGTCAAATGCCTTAGGCACTATGCCACCAGAGCTCTATCACATCATCCCAAAAGTCTTAAATCAACTCTAAACCCAAAATCTCATCTTCCAAATCATCTAAATCATGTATGGATGAGAATTTAGGCATATTCCATCCTGAGGCAAAATTCTTATTCATCTTTGAACCTGTAAAATCTAGAATAAAAATGATCTGTTTGCAAAGTACAATGTGGAACAGGTACCAAGCAAGTTCAAAACCCAGCAGAACAATTTATGTTATCTCTCAAGGCTTGAAAATAGTCTTATCTTCCCTGAGAAAATGTAGGCAACGGCCCTGCCCTTCAGACTCTGGGTAACCACACCCTCTGGTTCTGGTGGAAGCCCCTAAGCCCTGGGCTTCAGCTCTGCCTGTCAGGCCCAGTGGGATGTGGATGTCAGCTCTGCTCCCTCAGCTTTAGGCAGCCCCATTCCTCTCGTCCATCTGAGTGGCAACACCACCCCGTTGGCCCAATCTTCTGCCCTTGGGCATGGAAGCCCCACCTCTCAGCTTTGGGCAGTGGCCCCAACTTCCTGGTACACCTTCACAGCAGTCTCATGCTCCAGAACTGACTTAGCAAAGATCCAACTCTGTGAAACCTAGGAAGCTGTAGCCCCACCCTCTGAGATCCAGGAGACCCTGGCTCCACCCTTTGAAACTGAGAAGAACCTGCTTCCTATGCCCCTTCCAAAAGTTCTACTGATCTCCCAGATGTCCAGGAACAGTCCTCTCCTTGGAGGACAACTGAGGTAGCAACTTTGGCCTACTTCCCTGCATGTAGAATTTCAAGAGGGAGACAGTGTTCTTCCTTTTGTTCTTTCTTGATTCCCTTCAGTCTAAGCTGACAGGTTTGCTGCTGTGACAGTTGGTTAGATGCATCAATCATAGGCTTAATCTCTTTAAGAAAAGATTCTGTAGCCACATGCTTGGTGAACATTGTAGAAGAACAGAATTTTCCAAATCTTTAAGTTCTGTTTTCATTTTGCACAGTTCATTTTTAAGTCCATCTCCTTCTTCTTCCATTTTACTATGAGCAGCAACGAAAAATCATGTGGCTCCTTTGAGATCTTGCTTAGAATTTTGTTCATCTGCCAGATATCCAAGTACATCCCTTGCAAGTTTTGAATACAATTCAGGCAAGTTCTTTGCCACTGCATGAAAAGCATCTCCCTTCCTCTGTTATCCAATGACATGTTCATCATTTCTTTTAAAGTCTCACCAGAAGCATATTTAACATCCACATTTCTAGCAACATTCTGGTGTTGGTGCCATATGTATTCTCCAAGATGCTAAAGACTTTATAGCTCTCCTCACTTTCTTCAAGCCCTCATTAGATTTGCCTTTGACATCCATAATTCTACCAAGAATCTCTTCAAGACAATCTAGCCTTTCACTATTTCAAAACCAAACTCACTGCCATGAATTCCAACTCATGGTGACCCCCTTTGGGTTTCTGAGGTGGTAAATCTTTACAGAAGTAGATTGCCCAGTCTTCCTTCCATGGAGTTGTTGGTGGGTTTGAACTGCCAACCTTCTGGTAAGCAGTCAGATGCCTTAGGCACTACACCACCATAGCTCTTAAGTACCTTGAAATTCTTCCAGCCTCTACCCAATACCCAATTCCAGAACCACTTCCACATTTTAGGTATAGATACTAAATTCTGTCCTAGTGTCAAGTGCCACTATGACAGAAATACCTCAAGCAGATGGCTTTAACATACAGAAATTTATTTTCTCCCAGTTTACAAAAAAAGAAAAAAAAAAAATCATACTGCCATCGAGTTGATTCTGACTCACAGTGACTCCCATTGGATTTCCAAGGCAGTAAATCTTTACAGAAGTAGAATGCCCCATCTTCTTCCAATGGAACAGCTGCTGGGTTTGAACCACCAACTTTCTGGTTAGCAGTCAAATGCCTTAAGCATTGTGCCACCAGAACTCTTTTTCTCATAGTTGAAGAGGTTGGAAATCTGAATTCAGAGTCCTGGCTCTGGGGGAAGGCTTTCTTCTGTCAGCTCTAGAGGAAGCTCCCTGTCCCTTCTGAGCATCTGCTTCATGGTTTCTTGGAGATTTCCATATGTTTTGGCATTTATCTTATCCCATCTCTCCTCTGCTGCCTGGTTTAATTTTTTTTATATCTCAGAAGACATTGACTCAAGATACACCCTACACTAATCCTACCTTATTAATGTAACATACAACCTATTCCCAAATGGGATTAAAACCACGGGCATAGAGGTTATGATTCACAACACATATATTTTGAGGGACATAATCAAATCCATAACACCTGATTGTTTGTGATAGTACTTCTCCCAATATTTACTTATAGATAGGAAATATCTGATACCAAATCTGAATGAATAATTTAGACAACAGTTTAGTAGAACTCATAAAACTGAGAGGTTATTATTTTTCTCTTCCTCTCCTTTCTCTCCCTCCTGTCCTTTCTTCTTCCTCTCGGTTTTCTTTCTCTTCTTGTAAAATTGTCAACTCTAGTGACATGAAACGACAGATCTGTAGAAAGGGCTTACTGAAGGTTTTGCTATTTGCCTTTTGGAATAAGTGCTGGCACTGAATATTTGCAGACTATTTCATACCATCCTAATTACAGGCTATCAGGAATAAAATTAGAGATGGCTTAACTAGGTCAACAGAAATCAGTGATAGCATATTACTCTGTGGTGGAGTATCTGAGAGTAATGGAGTGCTTTACTTAAAAGTACGTTTATTGAGTAACATTGAAAAATGTACCTGAGCTTGAAAGCAGCAACGTATCTACTGATGACGCTGAACAGAAACAAGATGTGTGTGTTGCACAACGGATTTCACACATTTTAGAAGTCAGGGTAGCCTTTTACTCCTTTATTCTTTCACACACACACAAACAAAAAAAGCATAGTCTGACCAGAAAAAGTGGGTGAAGGAAATAATATTGGTCAAGAGACCAAAAAAATTTATCAGACACAAAGCAAGCTATTTCATATGTAACAACTCATTTAATTGTCAAGACATCTTTTTGAGGTGCATCCCCTATTTTAAAAATGGAGAAACTGAGCCTCAGCCAACAACAAATTGCACAAGATTAAAACAATCAGTAAATAGCCAGGATTTTGTTTGTTTGTTTGTTTCTCAAGTAAATCTTTTATCAAAGTACATGCACTCCCTGTAGTTCTAAGCTGGGATCTTAAATCTGTATTCACAAGGCTTTTTTCTTTTTATCTTTTGGTACTTGCCTGCTTTCTAAGACTTGCAACCAATTTTCACCCTTCAAAATAATTGCCCATTCACTGGCTACAACGCGTAGAAGGTGAAAGGAAAATTTATTCCAGATGAAGAATAAATATGACGGATTTTATTTCCTCTAGCTCATGGGCAGAGAGGTATGTAGGTAAGATAAATAAATAATAGTCTAATAAATATTTCTAATTCATTGATAATATTGAAAATAATTTGAAGTTAAAAAATAAGCTATTTGTATTTAAGGGTATTATCATTACTGAGGTTGTTTATTTCTAAACATAAGAAGGAGGTAGCAGACTAATATCAATCAAAATTAATGTGTCATGTGTTAGAACAGCAAAATCCTTGATCTGAAACGTAAAACCGTTTTTTCTGCATTATTTTAATTTGTTGTCATGAAAGCACATATGACCACTGAGTTCAACTCATGACAAGTTCAAACTTGATTTTCAATGTCATCTTCAAAAATATTTTTAAATCAATGAAATGTCAAAGACATGATTTCATATATTTCAAGTCTGATAATTCACTTATCATCTGGGAAGAAATGGCGCTGTCTAAAACTCTTTGAATCTCCTGCTCCTTCATGAATTATTCTTAATGGAACAAAGCCTTTTCTCTTAGACTCAAAGTGAAAACTAGACATGTGATGACATTATTGTATTCTTTTTACAGTACTCTTCCTCTGCCTGACCTAAGCTGTGATATTTTCAATTGCCTCTTATGCATGTGAGAGCCTGACAATGAGTAAAGAAGACCAAAGAAGAATTGGTGCATTTGAATTGTGGTGTTGGTGAAGAATATTGAATGTACCATGGACTGTCAGAAGAATGAACAAATCTGTCTTAAAAGAAGTACAGCCAGAATCCTCCTTTCAAGCAAGGATGGCAAGACTTTACCTCAGGTACTTTGGACATGTGATCAGAAGGGACCAGTCTCTGAAGAAGGTAAAGTAGAGGGTCAGTGAAAGAAACGGAGACCCTCCACAGGATGGGTTAATGCAGTGGCTACAACAATGGGCTCAAGCGTAGCAACAGTCGTGAGGATGGTGTAGGTCTGGGCCACATCACTCTGTCGTACATGGGGTCTCAATGAGTTGGAACCAATTTGACAGCCCCTGGCAATAACAACAACTTCTGTTCACATGCTGTATTCTGCATGGTTCCCCTTCTGTCAAAGGCTACATGCTCTGTCTACATGAGATCTTACCTTAGGTGAGGAATGGTGGAAGCAGATGTTCAAAAGGAGATCATGAGCCTTGTATACCGTACATCCTGTGACAAAAGCAGCTTGATATCAAGGCTTCCTATACTCTGTGGAATATGGCAAGAGTGATTTACCCCAGATTACTTTTTCCTTTCACACTGATTACAGGTAGTTCCTTTGAATACTCTTGAGGGGTAACTTCTAATATAACATCTACTTTTTTTTTTTTTTAATTAGAAGAAAAAATGCATGAAGAAACAAAAAGCCCTAAGACTCCTGAAAAAATAATTTCAGAAGGCCAATAATAGCTATGGTGGTGTAGTGCCTAAGACATATGACTGTTAACCAGAAGACTGGCAGTTCAAAGCCACCAGCCACTCCTCAGAAGGAAGGTTGGGCAATCTACTTCCATAGCAATACTTTCTCAGAAACCCGAGGAGGGGTCGCTATGAGTCAGATCTGACTCCATGGCAGTGGGTTTGGTTTTGGTTTGGTTAATAATAGCTATTCATCTGTCAGTTTGTTGTACTATAGTGACTTGAATGTTGCTATGATGGAAGCTATGCCAACTGGTATTTCAAATAGCTGCAGAGTCATCCAGGATCACAGGTTTCAAAAGATCTTTCAGACTAAGACTAGGAAGAAAGACTTGGAGATCTACTTCTGAATATTAGCAATGAAAACCCTATAGATCACAAGATAATATCATCCAGGGTCGTGCTGGAAGATAAACCTCTGTGGTAGAAGGCACTAAAAGTACACAGTGGCCACAGCAATGGGTTTGAGCACACCAACAATTGTGAAGATGGCATGGGATCAGGTAACTTTTCTTTCTGTTTTACATGAGGTCCTCTCAGTTCAAAGCCTGACTCCACAGCAGTTAATAGCAGCAGTGATAGCTATAAAACTTCAATCACTTACAGAGATACTGTACAGATTGAACAAAAAAATGCCATAGAAAAATGTTGAATCCTCCCAGACAATATGGTTTGATGTGTTATGGGTAATCTTGGCAGCAGGCCTGGGTTATGGTCATAGAAAGTCTAATATCACATACACATATTAATATGCATATGCATTACAGGCACACATACAGTATCAAGCATCACAAAAACTCTCATGCATATACACTACATATATATATATATATGTATATATATTTATGTATGTATAAAAGTAGCATAGTGGCTAAAGCGCTTGACTGCTAACCAGAAGGCTGGTGGTTCAAACCCACCAGCCACTCCTCGGAAGGAAGGTGGAGCAATCTACTTCCGTAGTGATACTGCCTCGGAAACCCAAGGAGGGGTCGCTATGAGTCAGGGCCGACTCGACGGCACATAACAACAACAACAAGTATAAAAGAGCTCTGGTGGTGTAGTGGATAGGGCACTTGACTACTAACTGGTAGTTCAGTGGTTCAAACCCACCAGCCACTCTGTAGAAAGAAGATGAGACAATCTACTTCCGTAAACATTTACAGCCTCAGAAACCTAAGGAAGGTCACCATGAATCAGAAACAACTCAATGGCAATGAGTATGAGGGTTTATATATATATAAATATATATATAGTGTGAGTGTGTGTATTTTACATATGTAATGTATTATTAAGGTGACTCTTGGGCCTGCAGAAAGGTGACTCTGTTTAGAGAATAATGAGTTGTTTAGGGAACGTATATACTCTGAAGTGAAGATACATGGCTCTATGTCAAATATTAAGTGGGGATTATGTTTTCCTAAAGCCACTACCGTATTTTTACACAAGTAATGTACAAGCTCTGCATTTGCTTGCCCACCACTTACTCCCCTCCAGAGTTATTTTCTTAAGCATGTTATGCTCTTTTGTTGTTGTTTGTTTTACATCAACATGTAAAAAAATATGGCAGAGTGTGCTTAAAAAAAAAATGGCGGAAATGTGCAGTTGGCAAACCGACGTAGAATACGTGTGTTGTTTGTGCAAAAATATAGTAGTAGAAACAATAAAATTACTTTATAAAAACATATATCAAACAAAGAGGCTGCCTTCTTCATCCATATGCCACTCAGCTAAAAAGAAGCCGAGGAGTCTGTTTCTGGTTGTATCTCAGGAGTGTGCATGCAAACCAGAGGGGCAAGGGCATATCAACATTTACATTTTAAACCTTTATTTTTCAATTTGCATGTTGAAATGAGAGAACTATGTGAATAAGATTTATATTCCTGGTATGAGTCTGGTAGATATCATCTCAGTGGCATTCATATTTTATTTCCACCAATCACTCAGAAATCTCTAGTAAAGCCACATTGCATTAATTAAATAGCTTCTGGCAAGGAGAAGGAAAAGGGTATGGTTTTCTATCAGATTCACAGAAGAGGTTCATGTCAGGAAAGAAAGAAGCTTAAGTATTTGCCAAGACTGTGAAATGTCTGCTGTATCTAGAACTCGAGTGTCTTCTTGGTGTTTCTTGTGTGGAGAAAAAATATGAACCACAGAACTAATGATTAAAAAACTGGATGGGTGTTATTCAAAGGAAGCTAAATGGAAAAATTAAACAGCCAAAATGATTTCTGGACAACTTAGTGTTATCCTTAGTGATTGTAACTTACCTCAAATGTTCCTGAAACCTGGATTAAACCATTTTTATTTGAAATCAAATTGAGTTTCATTCACCTCATTTATTCACCAGTATCTTCTCCCTGCCAGACACTGTGATGTGAACTAGGGTTATAAAAAGGTGCCTCTGCTTTCTCAAGGTTTATAGTCTATGGGGGAAAAAAAAGCAATTAATCTAAGCATTAGGATCAGAAGAGATAAGTAGTAGGAAAGATGCTTTGAAAGCACTGAAGAAGAAAGTGAAATTGCCAATGATTTCATTCTATTTGGATCGATGATCAATGTGCATGGAGGCGGTAGTCAAGAAATTAAATGAAGTAGGCCACTGGGCAAATCTGCTGCAAAATACCTCTTCAAAATTTTAAAAAACAAAGCTGTCACTTTGATAATTAAGATGCACCTGACCCAGGCAATGGTCTTTTGTATCTCCTAATATGCATGGAAAAGATGGGGAAAGAGAAAGGAAGACAGGAAAAGAATTGCTATATTCGAATTGTGGTATTGGTCAAGAGTATTGAGTCTACTGCCAACTGCCAGAAGAATAAACAAATCTGTCTTAGAAGAAATACAACCAAATGTTCCTTAGAAGGAAGGATGGTGAGACTTCGACAGTTTTGTTTTGGACATGTCAAAAGGAGAGTCTGATTGTTAGAAAAGGGTATCATGCTTAGTGTAGTGTCAGTAAAAATCAAGGGGAACCCTCAATGGGATGGACTGACACATAGTTTGCACAACTGAGTCAAACGTAGCACCAATCGTGAAGATGGTCAGAACAGGCCCCGTTTCATTCTTCATGTATAAGGTCACCATGAGTCAAAGCCAACTCGATAACAACTGACAACAATAACACAACAACATGTACGTAAGCCCAGTGAGGTTTGAAGTAAATGGTCAGAGAAGGCTGGATGAGGTGACACCGTAGCTGAATATTCAAGAACCAATATAGAAGGGGGAGGGCCTTCCAAGCCTGACCAAGAGGAAAGCTCAGGAAACCTCGAGTGGTGTATTAGCGCTGGATTGTGAGTCCAAGCTGGGGAGAAAGTGAGAGTTGATTCCAAGCAGTAAATAGGACTTAGATCTATCCCTTACATACGTCGCTATTTGGATTTTACCCTCACAGGTGCAAGGACCTTCTGAAGGATTTTAAGTAAGGGAGCGACATGATCAGATTTCTTCCCAGCCTCATATGATGGAAGACAGGCTGCTACGAGGGTTAGGGATGTGAGAGGACAGTCACTCTTCATGCAGGAGCACATTTACCTTCAAATTCATGGTTCAGGGCAGATTCACGGGAGAAGTGGAGGCCCACATATGGTCCTCAGGTAGGAGCATTTATTGTCAGACAGGAAAAGATGGATTCTGCTCAGGAATTACCCACGTATGGCTGCAGAGGAATTCACACTGACTCTAAGCTCTGTCTTTCAGCTTTGATTGTTGCTCGGGCTCATAGATTGTATATCCTGGACATTTTTTGGCAACAAAGACCAGTTCTTTTTCTCCAGTATTATATGACTCAGGACAAACAGCTCATCTCTTGTGATACCTGGGTAAATCCAGAAGCCAAAATGACTTTTCAGCAAAAATAAACTTTTGATTTAAGCAATTTTTCTAATTAAGTTTATCATTTTGGGAACAGGGTGAACATAAATGACTCATCTTTATTTCTTTTCCTGTTTTGGGAAGTAAAGGTGAACACACCTTATTTAAATCAGCTTCAGGCAAAAATGTTTCCACTTTTGGCAGTGGGCCCACTATTCCTTTAATAGGACATACTCACAAGTCTTTCCTTATCACCAGTAGTCTAAGCAAATGCAGAGTATTAATTTAACTTAATATTTCAAATACCATTTCATATTTAGTTATTTTTCTAAATCTGTGTGGTGGGCTGGATCAGTCTCAGAATGGAATTCTCAATATAATCATTTGTCAAAATCCATAAGTCCTTATAATTCACTAGAAAACTCAGCTCCATTTAAATTCATATGTTACTGAAGTTTAAAAAGTTTAAAAACTCAAAAATCCTCATTAATTGTATTAGTAATTTTAACTGGTTTTCCGTACTATCCTTATTTCTACCAGAATAGAATATATTGGTATCATTTGCTTCATGCCTCAAATATAATTTTTCTGAGTCCTGTGGTTTCTTCCTTTGACAGTCTCTTCTGTGCTTATACTACCCCCATCCTATTCCAGGCTGCCTTCACCTCCGTCTTGTTTGTTTCTTTCCCTTTTCAACTAGCTCACAATGTCATTGTTCAGCTAGTAAAACTAACTAGCATTCATTAAGCATACCCATATCAAACCCATGCTAAAATTTGGCATATATTGTTTCATTGAATCCTCAGAATAGCCCTCCCTGCGAAGTAAGAAGTAACTCCACCTACCCCCCTCTTTTTTAAAAAAGAAACTGAAGCTCAGAGAAATTTAGCTACTTGCCCATGGTCCTAAAACAAGCACAATCATCTGAGCTTAAAGTTGATATGCTCTCTGAGCCAATAGTCAGTCTCCTGAAGTGTCAATGTTCATACCATAACATCTTCCTGATCAAGAACTCTTCCCTAAATCATTAGGAAGGAGAGGGGGGAAAAGGGAGTCATTATTAGAGGGCACTGAGCTTCTGTTAGGGGTGATGGGGAAATTTGGAAACGGACAGTGGTGAAGGTTGCACAACATGACGAACATAATCAATGTTACTGAATTGCACATGTAAAAAATGGTAAAATGGGAAATATTTTGTTACATATATATTTTCCAAAATTCAAAAAAAAAAAAAAAAGTTTAAGGGGGAAAAACAAACTTTCCTAATTGATCATACATTGTATGCTAACTTCTCTGGTTGATTTTTAAGCATCTTTTCCTGTCTGCATCAGTTGAACTCAATAAATACTAAGTGTAGACTAAGTATGGAGCACTTTTCAGTGAACTAGGATGAAAAGAAAAATAAAGTCTTTCCACTTACACCTGCAAGTCCCTTTGTTATCACTCCTTGAACTCTTGCTTTGGGCCAAGTCAGTATCCTTCTCCCTCACTCCTCCAGTTCTCTCCCACTCTCAAGCATTTATTTCCTGTAGTGACTATCCGGTAGTGAATTTCTTTTGTCTTTTCCAAGTGCATTCCTCTTCAAGTCCTAATTTAAGTTGCACCTTCTCCATAAGCCTTGTCCTGTCCTCGACAGTTAGTGCATAGCTATTTAGTATCTTATTTCATATCTGTTATTTTGATCTTGGCAGCAAGATAATAAACTGTGTTGAACATAGGAAGTGGGGGCACTCACCTCTTTCATTTTCATGTAGCACCTGGCCTGGTGCTGAGTTCATCACTGAGTTAATCATTCTGACTACCCATTGGCAGTGGAGAGAGAAAGCAATAAGGACCAGTTGGAAAGTGAGTCATTGCTTGAAATTACAGGACCGTCTCTCGACTTTCCAGGTTGACAGCCTTGTCCAATATAATTAATCGTAGAATACTATCAGATTAATTCTTTCTAATGTGGAAAAATAGAAATTTTAAAACAGTGGAAAAGTATTATGAGTCATAAGGTCTTCTTTTTCTTGCCATTGAGTCGATTCCAACTCATGGTGACCTCACGTGTGGCAGAGTAGAACTGTGTACCAGGAGGCTTTCAATGGCTGATTTATCAGAAGAAGATATCCAGGCCTGGCACGTTAACCGTTTTCACTCTCAAGGAATATTCCTCATAAGTCGAAGCATCATGAAGTACAGGCCACGTTTCTAGCTGCAATGTTTCCAGATCTTCTAAAAACCAATAAACATTGTCTTTACCTATAGAATGGGAAGAGCTATGGCTGTCTATTGAAGTTGACAATTTGAAGAAAGAATTAAAGTTTTTAAGATTTAAATTACTTCCATTTAAAACAAAAACAAAACAAACAAACAAACAAACCTTCAAAATTCATTGCAATATTATTTTGTGTGTGGTAGCTTTCTCTGAGTAACCCATCCAAAAGATGGCTTCTGATCCACAAAGAATATTGCAATAAGTTTCTAATTCAGTGAATGACAAATAGTGCCCACCATGTCAAGGCCAGATACAAAGCTTGGTAGGGATAAAATTGAGCAGTTTCCCTGCCTTCTAGATGTACAGTCTCAGTGACCCCTATTAATACTTTTGTTGATGGTGGTTTTCTGGAATTGGTAATTAGCTATGGAGACCACATGTGTGTAGAGTACAGCTATTTGATTTGGTTTTCAAGGCTGTGACCTTTCAGAAGCTGGCCACCTGGCCTGTCTTCTGAGGTGTCCCTGGATGCGTTGGAATTGCTTTACCATTTTTGCCACCCAAGGACTGCTATTAATGCTGGATATTTCATGATGAGTTATGAAGGGATGGAAAGGGTGGTGGATGACAGCCTGAGGGGAAGAGTCTCCATGATTATCGTCATAAAACAGATCTCAGATAGAAGATTTGAGGAATATCTAAGAATATTAAAATTTTATGCAAAAATTAATTGTCAAACTGTAAGACAGAATGGCCTTCATACACACACACACACACACAC
The DNA here is from genome assembly GCF_000298275.1 of Orycteropus afer afer. Classification (NCBI taxonomy): domain Eukaryota; kingdom Metazoa; phylum Chordata; class Mammalia; order Tubulidentata; family Orycteropodidae; genus Orycteropus; species Orycteropus afer. The sequence goes on from NW_006921760.1 coordinate 5,547,426, forward strand.
ACGTACATATACACATAATTTTATTTTTCCCTTTCCCTCTTTCTTTGTTGTTGTTGTTGTTGTTATGTGTCGTCGAGTCGGCCCCGACTCATAGCGACCCCTCCTTCCTTTAAACATATTGAAATTCTGGAGCTTTCAAAGTAAAAGGTTACCTCTAGATATGCATTGCATTTGGCAAAGGATCAACGTTTCTGGGTAGGTCAGGGAGCACTTTTTTTTTATTTTCTGATTTATCAGTGGAAATCACAGTTCTCAGTACCAGATCAAACATCATTCCAATATCCGGCCAGAGTGCTCTTTCTTAGAATAAGAGATGGTAGTAACATAACTACGTAGGCTCAGGTGGATCACATTTACTGCCAGGGGTACCTAGATAGGATGTAAGGAGGCCGGCGGGACAAACTCTTCCTCTTTCGGCAGGAGAGAGCCTGAGGTGTCCGTGAGGTTTCCCACGTTAAATGGTCAGACTTCCCATTTGCACTCCACTGTCACCAAACGCACATGAGATGTCCACCTCTTGTTTATTTGCACAGTGCATTAAATGTAGGAGATTTTCTTCTGGTTCTAGATTGTCAAGAAAAATGAATTAATATGACTCTGAAAGGAGCCAGAAATAAGCCTTTCTATGATTGAGCTCTACCATTTTCACAAGGTGAAAAAAGGGATTAGACCTTTTCATGTGGCTGCAAAGTAGATGTTATGCTTGAGAAGTTTCAGCCATTTCAAACCTGTCTTTTCTCTCCAAGTGACTCTCCTGCATTCCCCTGTTAAGATTCTGAAATAAGGAAGATAACAGGCTCAGAGATCCCACTGTTTCCTATTTCTGTTACCAGTAATAGCTCTCAAGGTTACTTTGTCACCGAGACCATGGAATTGAATGTGATTGCAGCAAAAGGTGCTACGAGTAGAAAATGAATTCCTTATGTTGAAAAGAGAAAAATGTGTGGGTGCTTTAGGAATGCGACTGAAGACAATGGTGCACTTTTCAACAACATATCACAAACGGATGGCTACACTGATGGATGATTAGATGATGGACAGAGTTTTAGAAAACAATAAAGCTGAATTTTCTAATTTACTATAGCTTTCATACATTTTTCTTTTAAATTGCTGGTTATAATGCTTACCAAAAATTTATATGTGCAATCTATATTGATGCGTTTTGTCAGAAAAATGTCGTAGAGCAGTTGAACCCATATGCAGTCTATTTACCTTATTTATTTACCTTGACTCACAAGCTGACCAGTGATTCTTACAAACCAAAGTCATGGGTCCTCAGTAAAAAGTGAAATAGAGAAGTCATTTACGATTTGCATGCTTAATGGCCTAATGAACTTAGGAAAGATTTTGGGGAATTTAAACTATTACCTATCATAGTGTGTCCCACGTAGAGCCCTTATTTTATTCTGTAACTAATATACCAGGGTACTTTGTTTCACCCTTCTGCCGTTACAACAGGTTTTTCAGAATTTATTCAGTGGAATTGCAACTTAGACATTGGTTAGGTTAGAAAGTCAACTTGTAAATCATTAGTTACCCATAGAAAACAGATCATTAAACTCTTTCAATTACTCATGTAGTACCATAAAGTGTGAAGTCCCTTGGGGTGCAAATGATTAATATGCTCCGCTGCTACCAAAAGGTTGGAGGTTCAAATCCATTGAGACATACCTCAGAGAAGGTCTTGCAATCTACTTCTGGAAAATCAGCCATTGAACACCCCATGAAGCTCAGTTCTACTCTAACATACATGGTGGGATCACCATGAAAAAGTATGTGGTTTATATAGGCAATCTTATAACATAATATATGTGCATATATAATGTATACACTAAAGCACAATATGTAACCATGGATACATTTTTAATTATATAAAATAAATTAAATGCATAATGTATCCTGGGAAGATGTTGATTCAGGAGAACCTGGGGTGTAATAACTTATTATAAAAGAGCCAACGCTTTGTCAATATACTGGGTGTCATTAATAGATAGATATCATATGTTGGAGTAAGAAGATATTTATAGGGAAGAAGAGACAACCAGAAACCACTGAATTGCTCATTCAGGCAAATTTTGCAGATCATTTCATTACTCATGATGGGTAAGTTACAAATTTAGGACATCAGTGACTTTTTCATTTTTCCATTCTTGTTGATTGTATTACAAAAGGTATTGCATGCCCTCACCCACTTACCAGCAGTGAGCACCCAAACATACCAGGTCAGCTTGGTGTATCAAACTTGTCCAGCAGGGCTGACTTCTCAGTTGCCAGGCTATACAGAAACCACCTAAGATTTTCTTCACACAGTAGGTCACTGTGACCTCAAGTGCTCTGTGAAGGTTTCACCACGGAAATCCTTCCTCCAGCTACGGAAGTTTTGCCAAACCCTCTTTGACATTAGACCTACGCAAGTTTAGTCTGCTGCTGCCACGACTATCGGTGCTGCTGCTGGCACTGCTGTGCTTTCCAAGCTGTGTCCTACTCACCTTTGTCTGGCCCCAACATGTTTCTTCTGCCCACCTTGTTCATGTTCTCCTCACTTCAGCTGCCCCCACAGCAGTGCTTGGGAGCCCTGCTGTCATCCTTCCTGAGCATGTGTCCAAAGTCACAGGGATGTGTTGTAGCAAGCACTGCTGAGGGCTTGGCTGGGCTCCAGGAACTGGTTGTAAGGCTACTTCCAACCTTTGATGATTAAACGAGGCTCAGAGATGATGCTGATGAAATTGTTCAGAAAGCTGAACGTGGTCCCTCTGTAGTAGGTCTGGGTCCTACCATCATTACAAGCAATGGACTGACTTGCCTTTCAAGTCTAGGCGGATGCACATTGGCAGGGCTGCCCTAAGGGCTTTCTACTTTAAAAGTATGAGGGCAAATCCCATTTTGAGAACTCCAAGAGTTTGTTTATTTTACCAACACTATGAAGGCTCTTCACTGGTGCGCTGACAGATTTTTTAAAAATACATGGAAGGCACACACATTTTGTCATACTTCTCTCAGGTTCTTTAAATGTTCTCCGTTCTTTGCTTTATTCAATGCAGTTCTTGAGCAGAGTATGCACCATGTGCTGTGTTAGGGAATGGCAGGCGGGGCATGAAGGAGGATGTCCGTGTGCTTTTGGAGTCAGACAAGCTTAGATAAAATCTTAGCTCTGCTATTCGCTACTGGAACCCAGTGCCAAGTGTCTCGACTTCATTAGTACTCATTTTCCTCATATGTAAAGTAGTGAAAGTAATCTTCGGTGCTATCTAATCCTTTTTGACTCATAATGATCCCATGTGACAGAATAGAACTGCCCCATAGAATTTTCTTGGCTGTAAGCTTTACAGAAACAGATTGCCAGGTCTTTTTCACTGAGCTACTGGGTAGGTTAGAACCATTAACCTTTTCATTAGCAGCCAAGTAGTGAAAGTAATAGTATACAGCAAACAAGGTAACACAGTTCTACTCTGACACACGTGGGGTTGCTGTGAGTCAAAATTGACTCTCTGGCCACTGGTTTTAATTGGTTAATAAGGTAGCATGGCTTCTTTAATCTAGTTTGTGTAACTTGTCTAGCACAATTCCTGACATAGAGCAAAATTTCAATAAATGTTTGCTATTATTCTATTTATTGTTATTCTTGAATTAGGGGGTATGATACAAGGCTTTTGCTTTGAAGTAATGCATCAGCTAGTATAAAGACAGGCTTGTAAAAAATTATACTCGATGGGAGTGGGTGGTTGGATAAGGACTATAAGGAAATTAGTGAGATTGAAGCCCTGAGAAGGACTAATTAATTTTACCTATGGGGGAGTACTGCAGGTTTTATAGGTGGTATCAAAAAAAAAAAAATATATATGATTTTACTTGGACTAGAAGTTAACAAACAAAGGAAATTATGATAGATGCTTTAATGTTAAATAATTATTGCATTTAATATGTGTTCTTCAAAATGCCCCTTCAAACTAGAATAATAGCTTTTCCTTCCAAAGTCCAAATTCTATCAATTCTCCAAACCTTCAAGATCCTGCTCAACTGTCTAATCATCCTTGATTCCTTTCCTGATGAGAGAAAAAATTAAATATTACTTGAAAGTATGCTTGTATGGTGAGGCCTGAAAATAATTTTTTCTTATTCAGAAATTTATTTTGGCATGAGAATTGCTGTAATGGAACATAACCTGTATTAACATGAGTGCCGTCAATCATTCTCTGAGATGAGTATGATAAACATTTCCATTTTTGATCCAATTAAAGCTAGTGGAGCTAGGGAAAAACCATATGGAGTCTTTTTCTCTTTTTAAGTGGTATAAATTTCCACAGCGTAACTACCCAACAGATTCAGAGACATTCATATGCCAGTAGAGTTTGGATACAATCTGCTGATATAACATAAAGGTCTTAGAACAATAAACAAGACCGGTAATACGGGGAACTGATGGCATCAGGATAAGTAGATCCATCAGTACATTTAGTAACAACCAAATGAAAGAAAACCACAACCCAGGAGGCTAGAGGCATATTGCCTGTCCCCTTTTGCTAAATAGCTCCAACTAGATAATATTCAGTGATAATGAAAATAATCAGTAAAGTTTAGTGCATAAGTAGCCAAGGCAAATTATACCCATAATACTTCCAGAAAAATAAAACCCAGGAGGCAATGTGTACCATGCATCCAAATTTCTATCTCCCAAGAAGTATTTCTAAGTCTCAGAACTGAGAAGGTCAATATCTGCTGAAAGGGAGACTGGACTAATACATCATTCAGATATGAAATGTTAAATACATACCATACAGATTCTAGCAAAAAGGCAGGGGAATTTGCTGCATTGAATGTTCAACAACAAAAAGAAAGATGTGAAAAGGGGTTGGAGAATAGGCATGGGAATTAAAGACCCACTTTTTCAATGAAAATGGATATAAATGGATGATAGGTTGAATTTTGCATAAATCACTAACTAACTAGCTACTGGATAATGTAGCCCACTGACGTATTTTGTTTGATCCAACTAATATTTAAAATAATTTTTAACTAGTTGGAAGATTTCACATAAAATTCCATATTTCTCTGTTTTACAGTTAGAGCCCTCGGACACTCCATGAGCAGGTATCTGCAATGCATTTTCCCTTACCTCCTTCAAGTCTCTCCTCAAAAGTCACCTTTATTTGTAGTCTTGTTCTGATGACTTTTTCAAAATTGCACCCCCACATACTCCTTATCACTTTTCTGTTTCCTTTTCTCTATAATACTTCTGGTATTTAATATGATATTTAATTTACTTATGTTGTTTATTTTCAGTCTCTCCACATGTCATAAAAATTCCATGTCAGTTTTATTCATTGTTTATTACATTTCATCTATTTCGTTTAATGTGTAAAACATGAATATGTTGTTGTTATTGTTATGTGCCATCGAGTCAGACCCGACTCATAGCGACCCCTCTTCGGGTTTCCGATGAATGTAGTATGCACTTAATAAATAAGCAGTTGCTGCCCCGTGGATTCAGACTCGTGGAGACCCCACTTATATTAGAGAAGAGCTGCCCTCCACAGGGTTTTCAATGGCTGATTTTTGAGAAGTCATCATCAAGGCTTTCCTTCCAAAATGTCTCTGGGTGGTTTCAAACCTCCAAACTTTTAGTCAGTAATGAAGTTAGTAAGGAAGTGTTGTGCAACCCGGAGACTCCAACTTAATAAATAGTTACTGAATAGATTTAACAACATTGGGCCCTCATTTCTGCAGTGAATAATTGACTCAAGCCCGAGAGCAACTGCCTTCATCAGGACAGGGCCCTCCTCCTCCAACTCACTGCCCACTCCCCAATCCTCACACCCTCATCTTCTTTCCTCCGCACAAAATTTAAAAACATCACGTTCATTCTTACTACATAGAAGTTGTACAAGAATAAATGCATATAGAAAATATTTTTTAAAACATAGTATGCAAGACCCTGTGTTAAATAATTTTATCTACATCAATATCTATTTCACAAAAAAGACGTCTGAAATTCTATAAAGTCATTAGCTGAAAGAAGAAGCAAACTGGAGATTTAAACCCTGCCCAGTGGACCCCAAAACTATGATCTTAACCTCCATGAGTCTTTGAATTTATTAAAACATGACATGAGTATTTTGATATGTGGAAAGAGAGATGAAACCTTATAAAAAAAGAAAAAAGCACCCAACACTTACTCATCCAAATATCAAGAAAAACAAAGAAACCTGCTGTAAGGAGGAAAAAACGTTTAGGAGATTACTCAAATATCTCTTGGTAAAATCAGAAATGACATTTGAACAGAGGGGTAGAACAAAGATCCCCAACTTATTCTCCGGGAAATGTGCAGTCAATCAAGACATCTGTAGATTCTTCCCCTGTTACATTGCCTGTCCTCTGACCAGCCGCACTTCGGTGCAGTGCAATGTCAGAGGCCAGGCAGAATTGGTGGGTCTTGTCATCCACCAAAAGAGACGACAGGGGAATTTGACTATCACTCGTGAACTTATCAGGAGCCCTGATGGTGCAGTGGTGAAGTGCTTGGCTGCCAACTGAAAAGAGCAGAGAGAAAGATGTGAAAAAGGGATGGAGAATAGTTGAAACCCACCGCTGCTCTGTGGGAGATGCATGTGCCAGTCAGCTTCCTCTGCTTCTGTAAAGATATCAGCCTCAGGAATCCTATGCAACAGTTCTATTTGTCCTAGAGGGTCATTTTGAGTCAGAATTGACTTGATGGCAAGGGATTTTTTTTTTAATGCATTTTATTGAAAAATAATTTATATACAGTGAAATACAAAAAACTAAAGTGACATGAGTCAACACCCTTTTTTTTTTTTGCTGTGTCCCCTCCCCTCCCCTCTCACCCCTGGTAACCAACGAAGAAAGTTTCCTTCCATATATAAACCTTTCCTTGACTTTTTACAATAGTGAACTAATACTATATTTGTCCTTCTATGATTGACTTATTTCACTCAGCGTAATGTCCTCCAAGTTCATCCATACTATGTGGTGTTTGCATATTCTACGTTATTCTTTAGGGTTGCATAGTATTCCACTGTGCATGTACCACAGTTTGGTTATCCATTCTTTTGTGGATGTGTACGTAGGTTGTTTCCATCTTTTTGCTATTGTAAACAGTGCTGCGATGAACATGGGTGTGCATGTATCTGTTCTTGTCCTGGCTCTCACTGCTTTAGGATATATATCTAGTAATGGAATGGCTGGGTCAAATGGTATTTCTAATTCCAACTTTTTAAGGAATCGCCTTACTGTTTTCCACAGTGGTTGTACCATTTCACAGTCCCACCAGCCGTGTATGAGAGTTCCACTCTCTCCACATCCTCCCCAGCATCCGCCATTTTCTGTCATGTTGAACTTTGCCATTAGTGCTGGGGTGAGATGGTATCTCATTGTTGTTTAGATTTGCATTTCTCTGATGGCTAATGATTGTAAGCATTTCTTCATGTATTTGTATATTTGCTGGTGGCCTGAATATCCTCTTTGGTGAAGTATCCATTCATGTCTTCTGCCCATTTTTTAATTTGATTGTTAATCTTTTTGTTGTTGAGATGTTGGAGTTTTCTATAAATTTTAGAGGTAAGTCCCTTGTCAGATATGTAATTATCAGCAAGTATGAATTTGTTGCTGTCATTTTGTTATGTGCTTTTTCGTGGTGTTGATTTCTTTGCTCCATATAATTTTTTGTGCTGAGCTCATTTTGTTTATGGATCGTGTCATCACTTCCTTTGTTGCTATTGCTTTTTTGTTGTTGTTGTTATGTTCCATCGAGTCGGATCTGACTCATAGCGACCCCTCCTTGGGTTTCTGAGGCAATATCACTATGGAGGTAGATTGCCCAATCTTCCTTCTAAGGAGTGGCTAGTGGGTTTGAACAGCCAGCCTTCTGGTTAGCAGTCAAGTGCCTTAGGCACTACGCTTTAGTATTTGCTAAATATTTGTACTAGTCTTCTTTTTTATTTTGATGTGAAGGTTTATCATTTTTCTTTGAGGTTACCCTGTGATTTATAATTTCTGCCCTAGTTTAGAACACTCTGTTCTATCTTGTAGCTATCTTGACTTCCCTATCATTTAGAAATTCTATAACTACACATTTTTTCCCTCTTCTTGGTTTGTAGTTGTCTTCATTTGCCAATTGATGTCTCTGGTTCCCTGTTTACAATCTTGTAGGCTTACTTACTTTGGATACTTCTATGGTTTCTGGGTTATGTCATTGTGTGTATTAATGGTCAGTTGTTGTTTCCCATTGTTAGTTCTCTGTCCAAAGGACTCCCTTTAGTATCTCTCGTAAGGTTTGTCTGGTTTTAACAAATTCCCTTAATTCCTGCTTATCTAGAATAGTCCTAATTTCACCATCATATGTGAGGGACAATTTTGCTGGGTATATGATTCTTGGTTGGAGATCTTTCTCTTTCAGAGTTTTATATATACCATCCCATTGTCTTCTCACCTGCATGGTTTCTTCTGAGAAATCTGAGCTTAGTCTTTTTGATTGTCTTTGTAGATAACTTTTCATTTTTCCTGTGCTGCTTTTAGGATTCTTTCTTTGTCTTTGGTTTTGGTGAGTTTGATGATAATATGCCTTGGTGATTTTCTTTTGGGGTCTATCCTATTTGGGTTTTGTTGGACATCTTGAATGGATATATTCTCAACTTTCATCATACCAGGAAAATTCTCTTCCAACAAATCTTTGATAATTTTCTCTGTAGTTTTATTTGCGTCTTCCTGTTCTGGAATTCCTATTACATGTAGATTATTCCTTTTGATGGTATCCCACATGAACTTTAGGCTTTCCTCACTTTTTTTTTTTTTTTTT
>NW_006921760.1:5557829-5581114 GCF_000298275.1 Orycteropus afer afer
CACCAGCAGTGTATGAGAGTCACAATCTCTCCACAACCTTGCCAGCATTTGTTATTTTCTGTCTTGTTGAACTTTGCTACTAGTGCTGGAGCAAGATAGTACCTCATTGTTGTTTTGATTTGCATCTCTCTAATAGCTAATGATAGTGAGCATTTCTTCATATGTTTGTTGGCCATCTTCATTTTGTTTTGATCTTTTTTCTGATTGTTCCCTTTCCAAAGAAGTATTGAGGTGTTTGCCTTCAGTCTCACTAATTCTACTTTCATTGATTCAAGTCTACTCCTTTGCCTATTCAATGTGTTATCTATTTCTGAAAATTTAGTATTAATCTTCTTGATTTCTGTCTGTAGATTTTGTATCATTTTTAGTTTTTCATTTATTTTGTCATTTTGTTCTTTGCATTGTCTTTCAAATTTGCTCTAGGGTTTTCTCTGTTTTCCTCCATTTTTTCAGTATTTTCCTTGATCTGTCTCTCAATTAATTGAAGGTGCCTAAATATAATTCTTTTGAATTCCTTATCAAAAGAATTGGTACTCCTTATTGAGTTCTAATGCCGTATCTTCCTCAGGGATGTGTTTGGGTCTGTATCCTGGTCTGTTGTTTCTCCTGCTTTACCTTGCTTCTTTGTGTGGACTGATGCTCTGTTGTCTCCAAGGCATTGTGATGTTTCTGTGTTTATAACTAATATGTGATTGTATGTGAGAGTGACTTGTCCACGATTTTAGTTTTCTTTGTATGTTATCTATGTAAGGAGGGCACTGTGCTGTGCTTCTCTATTTGCTAGTTGGCAGCAATTATACACTCACCACCTGTCTCCTCTCCCATTGTCTGCCTCCCATATGTCCCTGCTGTCCTTGGCAAATGGAGCCTATTCTTAGGTCTCTGGAATCTGAATTAAAATGCTATCACTTTAAAAATCCAAAATGGCCACTGCTTATAAACATTCAAAATGGCTGCACTCTCAGTCACTTTAAATATCCAAAATGGCCACCACGTGTAAACAATCAAAATGGCTGTGTCCTCCGGACAGCCAAAATTCCACAGCTTAGGTTGTCTTCCTCCTTGCTGTTTCTCTTCCTAGTCATAGGCCACCAGCGTAGTCATTCCTGTAGCCCTTGGCGATCAGGGCTGATCTTTAGGTCAATTCTCAGGTCCCAACATCACTTGGAAATATTCAGGCTGTTGGTCCCATCAGTGTAGCTGACAGTCCACTGCTCTGACAGTCTCCGTACTCACTGTTTTCGTTTAGGTTTTTCCACTAGTTGATGCCCTAATCCACTTCTGTATTGTTCCTTTCAAAGCTCAGGGCTCCAGGATTATCTTCTGTGTCTCTGTCAATTGGTTTCTCTATCCTTTGTTGAAGAGGGTCTGTGTAGCTTGTCTGCCTATTCCACCATCTTACTAGAAGTCTGTTTTTTTTTTTTTTTATTTTTTATGAACTTATGACCAAAGAATAACTCAAAACATTGTGACCTTGTTTATTCTGCGTAGGTTATGTGACTTTGGATACATGATCTCTCTCTCTTTTTTTTTTTTTTTTTTTTATTTCTTTTTGATTATATGCTCTACAATCTCTTTATTACAAAGATTAACTGTTTGGTAGGATGGCACTTAAAACTGTCAAATTCAGGTCAAGTACAAAACATCCTAATCACCTGAAACATTAAACTATGATACAAACCATCCAGAGGCTAAATGAGATAGAAGCAAAATGTAGCATCCACAGAATTAACACAACGTAAGCCTGGCTCTGTAGGAAAATTGCACTTCTTCTAGGAGCCCCATTAGGCATGAAGAAAGACACAACACTTCCCGCAGGCTCCTACTAAAGACCCACAAAGAACCTCCTCCTGACCCCAGTGCACCGTAATAGTACTTTTAGTTTCTGTTCATACTTGTTTTCCAAAATCCAACCCCAAGTAACATAGCTCCTACCATCCAAAGGAGAATATTGTTGAAATATCACTCTCATTCCAGAATGACCTTGGAGATTATAAACCAGAAGCAAAGCCAACAAATAGACTATGCACATCCCCAGCATTATTTTGTTGTGTTGCTGCCATCATTTAAAAGCTTGGCACAATTGCGTCTGAATGATATTTGGAGAAAATGGACATGTGTCAGGACTCTCTAAATTTCCTTCTTCAGCATGGCCCCATGGAGTGCTATTTCTTTACTATGTCCTTTTGGCTTGGGGTCTGGGCATTGTAACCCTGGCTAAGTGTCTGTTGTTGTTCTCTTGCCCAAAAAAGAAAAAAAACAAACTCACTGCTATGGAGTCGGATCCGACTCATAGCAATCCCTCCTTGGGTTTCTGAGGCAGTATCTCAGAAGGAAGGTTGGGCAATCCTACTTCCATAGTGATACTGCCTCGGAAACCCAAGGAGGGGTCGCTATGAGTTGGGGCCGACTCGACAGCACATAACAACAACATCTCTACAGAAGCAGTTTGTCCAATCTTCCTTCCAAGGAGTGCCTGGTGGGTTGGAACTGCCAGCCTTCTGGTTAGCAGTCAAGTGCCTTAGGCACTACAGCACCAGAGCTTTACTTATCTTCATCTCTTCCTAAAACCAGTTGTTAAATCAGTTCCTACTCATGGCAACTCCACTTGTGTCAGAGTAGAACTGTGCTCCAAAGGGTTTTCAAAGGCTGATTTTTTGGAAATAGCTTGCCAAGACTTTCTTCCAAGGCACCTCTAGGTGGACTCGAGTCCCTAGGTGTTTGGTTAGCAGCCGATCATTTATTTATTTGCACCCTCAGGGGCTCCCCATCTCTTCTTAACTACATGATATTTCTGTGAAAATAATTAACCATGCTGGTTACCCTTAAAGTTCTTGGGGGTTGTTGTTGTTGTTGTTGTTTGTTTGTGGAGAGTGTATTAGTTTGGTTATATTTTTTCCAAATGGCTCATAAGTACCATGACTAGGCATATGTTTGTGGCTTAGAGAGTTACACAAGTCTGGTGGGATCCACACAACTTGAAGGTAGCCCCTTATAAGGAAATTCAGGTCTGGGCATGAAATGCCCCAGGCCTAGGCCAGAGGAAGCCAGGCATGTTGGAGCCTGTGATCCCTGACAGCCAAGCTAGAAAGGACGTCCATAACATGTTTTGTGCAAACAAGTAGTACATCCCAGATGCTATTAAGATGCTAAAGCACTTTCAAATGAAGTGTTAGTAAACCATGTACTTCTTTTGTGACCTTTTGGGTCTATGCACAACCTATATAATCCTGATTTTAACAAGGAAAAAGAAAAAGGTAGAAAAGGAATGTCGTTCGCTGTCTTTATCACAAAGGTTCACTATTTAGTAGGATGGCACTAAAAGCTGTCAAATTCAGATCAAGTATGACAATATCCTAATCATCTGAGAACACTAAACTATGATACAAACCCTTCAGAGGCTAAACGAGAGATAAGCAAAATGTAGCAGCCACAGAATTAACACAAGTGTTGAACATTCAATAACTGATGAGGAAGGTAATGGATTTTGATACACACCTTTTTCTCATGATGACTAGAAAAAAAAAAAAAAAAAAAGCTCTTCCAACAGAAATATTTTAATATACAGTCTAAATCGCTCGCCTCATGAAAATTTTCCTAAATTCTGGAGTCTCTGTGCCCTCCCTGTGTTTGAAGATTGCCGCCGAGTGTGGAATTTGTTTTTGCCCCTCTGCTAGCTGCTCTGCATACTGAGATCATGAAGTACACTGCTCGTTGGAAAGGAAAAGTAAATATTGGGTTGCTTGAGCTGAGGTCATAGTTTCTCCATGTCTAGACACCGCTAGTAGCCGGTGCCTTCTATACCTGCTGTGCTCTCCATGGATTCAAAAGTGTGTGCATTGCTTTGTATTCAGTTGCATAAAATGTATTGCACTTCCAGACACGTTTCAAAAGTGTATTTTAGATCTTTCTGATAAGTCTCTGTACAAGTAATTCTTCCCTCCATCTCAAACAAATGTCTCTACCTTATAAACTGGTGGACAATACCATGGCTGTGTTCCATATTTTCAAATCCACCAGGCGAATATTCACTTTTTGTAAAACAGCCATGTTTTCTTCCCATTGGTGCTGTTGCTATGCCTTGCTTTAACCACTTTGAATTTAAAAGTAAAAAACTAAAAGAAAGATTTATTAATAAATTAAATAAAAATAAATATATACTAGAAATAATAGGAGAAAACATTTCTTTGTTCCAGAAAAAAAAAAGAATGGAAATTACTCTTTCCTTTTTACACTTTTTTCTCCTTACAGTTAGATCTTTTACTTTAGTTTTATTTTTTTCGACTGCCTTACCATGTCACAATATATATGAAAAGTAAAGTATGACAAAAGACACACTCATACACATATGTTTTTAAAGATAGTCCAGGGAAATAAGTCCTTATGAATTGGCCTGAACAGCTCTATAAACTATATGACTGTCAAATTCTGTATAGTTGGTTTCTTCACCAAATAATCATGAATGCAGATCTATATATGCACTTTGGCAAACAAAAAATGATTTATTACTTGTTATGCCAATGTCCAAATAAAATTTAAATTGTGCATGTGTGTGCGTGCTTGAGAAAAATATGCGTTCTAAAATATGTCCTGTGGGCCTCTGTGAATATTTCAAGACAACGTATTTTTTTAGCTTCTATTCTAAACATAAAATTATAATTTCTAAGTCCTCAATTGATCCATATTGTGTTATTTAGGGAATCATGTTATAGCATATTCTTTGAAACATGATTCCTTCATTTATTATGTTTTTAAATTAAAAATAAGAAATTAGGGGCCTAAAACAAAACCAGGAAAAAAAAATTGGAACTCTAATCTTAGAATTGCTATTGAAAACTTTTAAGTTACATTGACTTGTGTAAAGCCATGTTTTAAAACCTTGTTCTCTATAGAAATATTTTATGAACAGTTGCTTTGGGAAAAACAAAACTGCCTTCAGGCCACCAGCACAATGATAATAATAGTCATAATTAAACATTAGTTTCTTTTTTAAAAAACAAATATTAATGCATGAGAGCCTTACCCTTGTCTAAGGTTCAGGAGCAGAGGGGTTAGCATAGAAGAGTAAGACCGTCAACAAGATGGACTGACACAGTGCCTGCAACAATGGGACCGAACACAGCAACAACTGAGAGGCTAACACAGGAGCAGGCAATGATTTGTTCTGGTGTTCATAGGATTGCTGAGTCAGAGTCGACCCAAGGGCTCCTAACAAGTTTCAAGGGGGCTAATCCTAATAGTCAAAAGACTGCAAGTTGGCTTTCTTTTTGATTTATACTTTGATTTTTGCTTTCATGAAAAGAGCGTGGTAGTGTATTAAGAATCTATGTGATGATCCTGTCATTGAACCCTTTCACATGTTTTTCCCTCTTGCTGGAAGTCTAGCCCCTCTTCTTTTCTGGGCCTACCTCTACTTGTTCTTCATTTTAAGTGTCACCCTTAAAGTTTTCACGTAGCCTCCAACTTTTCTTAAGTAGCCTCAGGGTGTTTTGTAACGTTTTGTCCATATCCCTCTTCTAGTACTAGTCATATTTTATTACAGAGAAATTTTTCTATATCTCTTTCCTTCTGTATGACTTTTCTAAAACCAAAGATCTCCAGTGCCTTAGCTAGGTCATCAATACATATGAATTAATCAATCAATTCACATGTATTTAATAAATTATTTCTAAGCAGAATAGCATTTTGAAAATGATTACTTTGACTCTATAAATTAAAAAAAAATCCAGTTGGAATAAAAGGTCAACTCTTTTAAAATCATGAAAACATTAATGTAAGGATAAGAGCTCTGGTGGTGTAGTGGTTAAAACATTTGGCTGTTAACCAAAGGGTTGGCAGTTCAAGAAAAGTGAGGCAGTCTGCTTCCACAAAGATTTACAGCTTTGGAAACCATATGAGGCAGTTCTACTCTGGCCTGAACAGTCACTGTGAGTTAGAATCGACTCGGTGGCATTGAATTTTTTGACTTTGGAAGGACAAAATTGTGTTTTTCTTAGCAATTGAATTTATTCCTAAGAAAGGAGCATTTTTCTGTTGTGTGAATACTTTGATTAGCTGTGTAAGATAAAAAGTAAGACAAAGAGCAAGACTGAGAAATAACAGACAGTAACTTAACTGAATTTAAAGGAATCAAGTTCATTTTAAAGGTAGGGGCCCTGTTGTCCTAACTCCAAGCTTAGAACAAGCACTGAAAAATGCTTTCAGAGACTTCAAAAAGCATGGACAAAAGGGAAGGGAAGAAGAGAGAAGAGGATGTTGATACAAAGAGAGGGATTCAAGGGAAGGAATAAGAATCCCTACTGGAAATACTTTGCCATGCAGTATATTTTGTAATACCTCTTCTTTGTCTCCCCACAATATCATTGTGACTCATGACTGTACCATGGACTTGAATCTATATTTGGAGGGATGCAATGGAAGAGTGAATAAAATTTCTAGAATGGTTAGGGAAAGAATATGGCATATTTGGGTTTAAACTGGTCAAATTAAGAAGTATGTTTACTATGTATAGGGAGGCAAAGTAATGCTTTTAATTCTAAAAGAATAAGAAAAATAATAAAGACTAATATTAGCAGGTTCAGCTATAGGAATTTAAATTTTTTATTCTATCAAAAATAAACATAAAATCTGAAGAAATATACACTGGGAAAATATTTATAGTACAGGGTTAATTCCTGTGCAAGAACTCATAAAAATTCACAAGAAAAGTGTCAAGACACTAATAAGGTGAAAAAAAAAAAATGAAAAGACAGTTGATAATTAGTAAACAAACATATGGGAAAATGCTCAAACTCACTGATTATTGAAAGAATGTAAACTGAAAAAATAACAAGTTACCCTTTTTAATATCAAATTAGTAAAATTTTAAAGTAACAACTCCATCTGAATGCAGATATTTTCAAAGTAGTAGTCATAATTCTTTACTATTAGCACTTTAAATTTACGGGAATTTATGAATATTTTAGGAAGAAACATTACTATAAGTTTCAAAAGCCATAAATGTCTGCAATCTTTTAACCTAATATTCCTAGAATTTATCCTAAGGAAATATTCCAAAAGATAGCAAAAAATCATATGGATAAAGTTTTTTATAACAGGACAAATTAAAACTGTTGATTTTTAAAAGCAATGAGCTTTCAAAAAATTTTAAGTTTTTTCTTTACATTATTCTCATGGTGTGCTTGGATTTTTTAAAAGGATAGGCTTTCCTTAAAACTTAGATTTTTACAAAATGAGATTCTTCATTTTGTTTCTATCAGAAACTAATTGAGTTAATCATTCATTTTATTATGCATAATTTTGCTCAAAAATAGAGTGAATAAGTAATAAACCAGTTAAAATGTAGCTTGTGGTAATGATTTGGTTTCAAAATTTTCATGAGATTGAAAAATGCATTAATTAATATTTCTTGAGCTTCTTAATTCATATATACCAAAGTATTGTTTAGCTTTGAAATTGAAACAAGATTGGTTTTACAGCACAATGAGACATTGTTATTTCAGATTTCTCATAACATTAAGTCTTTTAAAATTGATCTCTTTTTTTATTACCAAATATTAACACATTTACCATAGTAAATTTAGAAAAATAGAGAAAAGCATAAAGAAAAAAATAAAATCCCCAGCCACTCACCAATCCAAAATATCTGTTAATATCTTAATCTCTATTCATTCTCGTTATGAACAAAAAATGGAATCGGATTGTGCGAACATTTTATAAACTTTTTTTACTTTATATAACATGATGTATTTTTGCATTTCTTTAGCTCTTCTACTACATCATGATTTTTAATTGATGTCTTATATTTAAACCTCCCTTAGTTAATTCCATATTGAATGTTTAAATCTCTGCTTCTAAAAGGCAGGTTAAAAAAAGGAAAAGTCATTCCAATACCTCATAAAGAGAAATAATAGCACTAAAAAAATGTTCGATAAAGAGTACTTCTTTCCTTTGAATTTCCTATCAATTTGTTTTCTGGTATAGGTGTCAAATATTTTTGTTTTACTGTGATTTTTACTATAGCTCAAAAGTCAGTATTCTGTTCTCAGACATTGTCTTACATGTAAAGAATAGGAAAGGAATTTAACTAGGAAGTATTAAGACCAGAGAATTGAATTTGCATCAAATTCACTAAGCATAAGTGTTTACCTTTAGTATATGTGACCTTTAGAAGAAGGAATTAAACCAGTATTTCATTAGCTCTGGGCAATCCACATTAAGAAGGCCACTGAATTGAGAATCTAAAATCCTCCTCACAAGATAGCAAGGCTAACAGAAGACCAGTTTAATTCAACTATCTTCCATTATTAAATCCATAGTGATGATAGCATGACCCGTTGACCCTAGTGAGAAACTGGAGCCATAAACTTTATACTAGTGGAGTTGCTACATGACCCACAGACTACTTTGCAAAGCACCAAAACAGTGCTAACTGTCCGCAAAATACAAATGCAATATGGTAAAATCTCATTTAAAAGTATTTAGATTTCCTTTTGGCAATATTCTGAATCAATTCTCTATCTTTGATAAATAGCAATGTCCAGTATAAAACTGATACAAAAGCAGGGAGCATGGGTTAGATTTAAAGCGAGGATTAAGATCATTAGATGTCCATATGGCCTTAGGGAAGCCACTTAAGCTTTCTAGGACTTACTTTTATCACCTTTAAATAAAAGCTATTGGCTTATATACTCAGATCCCATCTAGGTCTGTACTTTGAGATTGTAGTCCGTATTCCCCATCTTTTCTGAAAGGATGTCAAAGAGGTGCTGAGATTTTGCTAGGGACCTGCTGTACATTGCAGCCTCAAGGATGGAACAAAACAGCTAAATTTCATCTCATTTCCAAGGTCCCATTATAGCTCTGAAGAACATATGACTAAATATTTACTGAATGAATTTATAAGTGAACTGCTATAAATAGATGTGGTAAGGCAAGGAGAGAACCGGGTTGCTGTGTCAATACGGTATTATCTATTGCCAGGCTTGCGCAAAGCACAGCTATATTGAGTTAGCCTGCAGTTCTATCTCTTTACCGTTCAGCTTGTCTGTACTGAGAGATTCTAACGTTAAAGGAAAAGCAGTAACGAGAGGAAGCATTGCAGGCCAAAGTAATGCACGTGAGGCAAAGCATTCCAGTTGTTAGAAAGCATCCCATTGTCTTTTTCAAAATCTTACCTTGTCTTTACACCTATTGTTGATTATCCCTCTTTCTAGAGAGTAGCAGAAAGAGCTGAGAGAAAAGATCAGTCAAAAGGGAGGAATCACTCATTTGGAAAGAAGTCAGAGAAGAGAAATAAAAGCAAGTAAGAAGCTAGAGGGATTTCAGGGGGAAAAAAAAAAAAAAGATTAGAAGAATTATGTATGGCGTGGCTGGGCAGACACGGAAGAGACCACAGTATCCTTCCAGCAGTATTTGAGGATTTAACGATGCTTTTGTTAGATGATTTTGTTATGACAGATTCAATTCTATGCTCTTGAGTAACAATCAACGCTAGTCAAGACAGAGCAAAGGAAGCAGAACTCTGTATGGAAAGTATATCAAATATTAAAAAATCTTTTTTCTTTCTTTCTTTTCTTTTCTAAATAATGAAGACTTTATTTACATGCTCCGAGAAAGAATAAACCCATCTTTTCCGATGGTAGCCACGATACCACCCTCGTGTTCCATAGAATGCAGTTTGGAATAGATACATAATTTGGGAAATACAGTGTTAAAGTTTTATTGACCCTGAACTTCTCTGAGCCTTGAATATAAATTCCAAGATTAAGCTATTCTTTTCCATCAAGGAATTATTTAAGTGAATGCTGAGGAAATTCAATAGAATAGCATAGACTGTTAAACATTTAGAAGAAGTAACAAATCTGTCCTGGAAGAAGTACAGCCAGAATACTCCTTGGAAGGGGGAATGGCCGGAGTTTTTCCCACCTACTTTGGTCACATTGTCAGAAGGGACCTTTCCCTGGAGAAGGATAGCATGCTCGGTAAAGAGGCTCAGCAGAAAAGAGGAAGGGCCTCAACAAGACAGACTGACACAGTGACTGCAATGATGGGCTCAAGTATAACCAGGATTGTGAAGACAGGAAGGGGCGGTGTTCTGTTCTGTTGTACATAGGGTTGCAATGAGTCAGAGCTGACTCATCGGCACCTAACAACAACAACAATTAATCAAAAAGCTGGCTGTTTGAATTCACCCAAGGAGCAGTAGAAGAAAGGGCTGGCAATCTATGTGCAAAGATCCCAATCACTGAAACTCCACAGAGTATGATTCTAATCTGACACACACAGGTTTGGAATTGAATTAGCAGCAATCGATTTATGTTTTCTTCCAATTAAAGTTCTTTTGGAAATAAGCAAGAGAGGCCAACATTGACTAGTTTCTCGTTAAATATTTCAACAGCAATTTATGAACTACCAAGTATGTGTAGGTTGTGCTCCACAATTTGAGAACACAGCAGTGAATAACACAAAGTCCCTGATGTCATGGAGCTCACATTCTAAGGGGTTGAAGGGAGAAGACAGGCAGCCAGCCAGGGTTAAAGCCTATATAAAATGACCAAAAGAGTGTGGAGAGCTCTGGTGGCATAGTGCCTAACGCATTTCACTGCTAACCACCAGCCACTCCTCAGAAGGAAGATTGTGCAACCTACTTCCATAGAGAAACCTGCCTTGGAAACCCAAGGAGTGGTTGCTATGAGTCGACTAGAGGACAATGAGTTTGGTTTGGTTTTTTGATAAGAGTATAAAGTAAAACAATATAGGGAAGAAAGTGACTGGGGTAGGAATTATTTAATATGAGCATTCAGGAAAATCATTTTTAATAAGGCAACTTTTGAACAGAGACCTGGATGAAAAGAGGAAACAAAAAAGATACTGATCTCTGAGGAGACAACATTCCAAGTAGAGAAAACATTAGGTGCAAAGGCTTTGGGACAGGAATTTTTAGTATGCTCAAGTTTGGAATAAGTAGAGTGTGCCAAGGAAAGAAAGATAGGACAGTTCAGAAACACAGCAGGGGCAGGTCATGTTGGACCTGTGGGTCATGGTAAGAACTGTGGATTTTGTCCTAAATGAGATGAGAGTTTTGAGCCAAAAAATAATATGTGTAATCTTCTTGATAATTTCAGAGAAGTGAGATAGTAGATAGGCCCAAGAAAGAAATCCAGTGAGATTACTGATTAGTTCAACTGAGAGATGATGATAGTTTGGATAAAAATGGGAGACCAGGACTGGAAGAAGTAATTGAGATTTGCAGTAACCTTGAACTGAATTCTTGGGAGAACTGAAAGAATTTGCTAACAGATTTGGATGTAGGAAGTGAGGAAAAGAAATGTGATAAGGTGTCTTAGTTCTCTAGTGCTGTCGTAACAGAAATGCCACAAGTGGATGGCTTTAATAAACAGAAATTTATTCTCTCACAGTTTAGGAGGCCAGAAGTCTGAGTTCTGAGCGCTGGCTCTAGGGGAAGCCATTTTCTCTCTGTGTCTCTTTGTCGTAGGAAGACCCCAGAGTAGGTATCCTGGGTTCAAACAATGGGCTCTCCTCCAAACTCTTCTTTCACAGTGGTAGTAAGTCCACACCCACCACCACCACAACCACCCTTGGCTCCTCTGTCCTTTTATCTCTTGTAAGATAAAAGGTGTTATAAGCCCCACCCTAGGGAAACTCCCCTTACCTCATCATATCAGGGCTATGACAGGATTAAGAGTATTGCATCTCACCCTAATCCTCTTACAACTGATTAGCTTATCACATCATAGGGAATCATTACATAACTGCTACATTACATTCTTATATAACCACCAAACCACCAAATCATGGCCCAGAGAAGTTGACACAAATTTTGGGAGTGGCACAATCGAATCCATGACACAAAGACTACCCCTACAGTTCCCATTACAATGTTAGAATATAAGTACCATAAAGAGAAGGATTTTCATCTATTTTCTTCACTGAAATATTCAAATACATAGAATAGTGCACAATATATAGCAAGTGTTCAATAAAATTGTGTCAAGTGGATAAATTGAGCTATGTGGAAAAATGTATCTGCTGTTTACTGAGATGGAGAACACAGTGGTAGGAGCACATTATAGGAGACAATCAGGCCTTCCATTTCACACTTGTTAAATAGAGTGTCAATGAGACATCAAAGTAAAAATATGGAATAAGCAGTTAGATGTCCAAGTCAGGAGTTCAGAGATAGGGAGAAATTCATCTGAGAATCATGGTATTTGAATCCATAGAACTGAATGAGATTGCCTGGTAACTAGTTATAAATAGAGGAGAAAATTGATTACTGAAGTACTGCAACATTTAGAGTTGAGGATATAAGAAAGATCCAGCAGAAGAAATCATGAAGAAGGGTCTGTAAAACAGAAGGAGAACAAAGAAAGATGAAAAAGTTAGAAAGCAAGTAAAAACAATAATTCAAGAAGGAAGACTCAATTAAAGGAGTCCTGGTGGCACAGAGTCAAAGGCATTTGACTGCTAACCAGAAAGTTGGCAGTTCAAAACCACCAGTAGCTCCATGGAAGGAGGAAGGGGCAATTAGTCATTTGACTGCTAACCAGAAGGCTGACAGTTCAAACCCAACAGCCACTGCTTGGAAGGAAGATGGGGCAATCTATTTCCAAATCTTCCTAGTAATAATGCTTTGGAAACCCAAGGAGGGGGTTGCTATGAAGCAGATATGATTCCAAGGCCGGGAGTTTGTTTTTTTGTTTGTTTGTTTGTTTGTTTTGGAAACCCAATGGGGGTCATGGTAAGTTGGAATCTCCACCCAATGGCAGTGAGTTTGTTTGTTGTTGTTTGTTTGTTTGAAGGCTCAGTTAACTCAATTGTTGCTGCTGGTCTAGTAAGATGAAGACCGAGAGCCATTATATTTATTGTTTGTGACCTTTAGAAGAACTGTTTGGGTGGACAAAACTCTAACTGGAGTAGATAATAAAACAAAAGAGAAAAGCAAATGATGAGACATTGAGTGTAGACAATCCTTTCAAGTAATTTTACTTTTAAAAGGACCTGAAAAATGGGGAAATATGTGGAGTAAAAGAAGGGTCATTTTTAAGTACGGAAGCTATTGTAACAACTTATACGTATGTTGGTGGCATAGGGAAGAAGAAAAGAGTCCTGAGGTATTAGTTGCAGGATAATTGCAGAAATAAAAAAATCATTGACAAGTCAAAAATGGATGGGATCCAAGGCACAAAGACATTGCATTAGATAGGAATGCAGATAGTTGATAAGGGAAATAAAATAGGTTGCAGATGTATTTAATTTATTTCTTGCAGAATCATGTGAATGTTTGTGTCAATTCTTTATGAAATAAGAATCAAGTGTATCAGCTGAGAATCAGCAGTGGAGGGAGTGTATAGGGAGCTTGAGAAGAAAGAAGGTGTGAAGTAGTGATTGGATTAGAGAAATGTATAGTAAGGTTGCCTTCTTGCTGTTGTTATTTGTTCTGCAGTTGGCTCTGACTCATGGTGACCTTATGTATAACAAAACAAACGTTGCCTGGTTCTGCTAGTCTTTACATTGGTATATTTGGGTTCATTGTTGTTGTTATGTGTCAATCCATATTGTGTCAATTTTCTCCTTTTCATTGCTCCTCTACTTTACCAAAGGAGCTCTGTTGGTGTAGTGGATAAGGCACTTAATTGCTAACCAGAAGTTCAGCAGTTCAAACCCACCAGCTGCTCCAAGGAAGGAAAACAGGGCGATATACTTTGATAAAAATTTACAGCCTCAGAAACCCAATGGGGTTCACAATGAGTCAGAAACAACTTGATGGCAGTGAGTTTGGTTTGTTTTTGGTCTACTTTACCAAACCTGATATCCTGTTTTAGTGTTTGGTCTTTCCTAGTTATGTAGCCAAAGTAAGTAAGCCAAAGTCTTGTCATCTTCACTTCTAAAGAAGAGTCTGGTTTTATTTCTTCTAAGATTCATTTGTTCATTCTTCTGGCAGTCTACTGTACATTCGATATTCTTCACCAAAACTGAAGTTTGAGTGCATCAATTCTCTTTCTGTCTTCCTTTTTCACTGCCCAGTTTCCACATGCATAGAAGGCAACTGCAGAGACCAAGTCTTATGCCAATTTTATCCTTGGAATTTATGAACTCTTGTTGCTACAGTGAATGGGATTTTCCCCACAACGTGATACACAATGAAAGCTGTTTTAAAAAGTAGAGAGAAGTAGGCTGAGTCCCTAGAGACCTGTGGATTGAAAAGAAGATAAAATGAAAAGAGTAACTGGCCTGGACCTGAAAAGGAGAGTTAGATCTGAATGGTGGAAGAATCCAGTGAAGCTCCTTGACAATATTTAGCATGTTGCAAAGTATATATTCTCCTCTCAGTACCCCTAAATTGACTTATGACCGTGTCCAAACTTCTGTGTATGAATTTTGCTATATATTCAATGTTGACATTCTTAATGAAAATTCAGTCAAGACAGATTGTGCTTCAGTTCTCAAATATATAGCAAGTCTGATGCTATGAATTTGCTGATTTACTACTTAAAATATGACTGAAGATGTTATCTTTGAGTAATGAAGTGTTATGTGATTTGGGTGTTTTTAGAAATAATTTTTTTTCCCACCCAGTTTAGATCATTTGGAGCATTCTCCCTAGTGGCTGCCAAAATGGGGTAATATGAGCCTATAATAATCATAGAAGTTAGCATCAGAGGTTGCCATCTATGATTATGTTTCCAGATGAGCATTTACTCTGAAAAATTACCCTTTATATCATGGTGCAAAAGGTTCTATTGCTTTCATGATTAATCTTAAAGGCCATCTTGCCCAAATTTTACTAAAAAGTTTCCCACCTCTCTTTTTCCCACCTAAATCCAAGATTTTCCCATAAAGCTCAGAGTATCTTTCTCCTTATAGTAACCACTGACTAGACCATAAGGACTTCAAGAATATAGTGGGTATCCTATTCTACTTTATACCTCTAGTGTCCAATATCTAATATTTAGGAGTATTAACTCAAATGTTTTTTGAGAGAATATACACTATACAAAAAAACTCATCAAGTCAATCCCGACTCATAGTGACCCCTCCTTGGGTTTCTGAGGTGGTATCTCTATGGAAGTAGATTGCCTACTCTTCCTTCCTCTGAGTGGCTTGTGGGTTTGAATCATCAGCCTTCTGATAACAGTGAAATGCCTTAAGCACTATGCTACCAGAGCTCAGTATACATTATATATACTTAAAATGCAGATTTCATTGAGTAGTTTCCTTTTCAGATATTCAGAAGACATTATTAATTATTCAATTACCACTTGTCAAACAGTATGCTAGATGCTAGGAACTCTGGTAGCATAGTTCCTAAGGCATTTGACTGCTGACCAGAAGGCTGGCTTTTCAAACCCACCAGCCACTCCTTGGAAGGAAGATGGGGCAATCTACTTCCATAGTGATACCACCTCAGAAACCCACGGAGGGGTCGCATGAGTTGGATCCAACTCAACAGCAGAGAGGATGCTAGATGCTGAGGATATAGCAGTGAACAAGACAGACTGAGTTCCTGCCCTCCAAGAAGTTATATTCTATTGGGAAGAGGCAGTAAGTATCTGAACAGTAAGAGTATTTCACAAGGAGGAGATAAAGCAAGAATTAGGCACAACTTCAGAGCCACAGGTACAATATAGCAGAATGAAAGAGGATGGGGAGTAAGCAAAGGAGACAGAGAAAAACCTGACTGTGAGGTGGGAGCAATGCAGAATAGATGTGCTGACATGAAAGATAAGAGTAAAGTGTTTCAGAGAGAGAATCATCAACTATGTCACATGTTGCTGGGAGATCAAGTAAGAAAGGTCAATTAATCATTGACTTTGGCAAGATGTAGGTCATTGGTGACTATTATAAAAGGTTCTTCAGTGATGTGGTAAGAACAGAACCCAGACTGAAAATGAAATAGAAGGTGAGAGATGAGAGATAACAAATATAGGTAACTGTTTGGGGAATCCTCCTGTTAGGAATTTCTAGAAAATTGAGTACACAGTGGCCAGAGAAGCCATTGGGTCAAGGGAGCATTTTTTTTAATAGGTATGTCATATTAAAGCATGATTATATGCCAATCAGAAACAGACATTAATAATGCATGAGAGAAAGGGTATCAATACAGGAGCAAATTCTGTCAGAAAGCAAGAGAGAAGACAAGGTTTTAAATAAGAGAGGAAGATTTCTTCCATTTTATCGAGAAGAAAATAGAGTCTGTAAGTTCAGATTCAAGCAGGATAGTGGAATAAGTATTGGGAAATCAGTTAGTGCTTGTTTGAGTTCATGTATTTTCTTCTATGAAATAGGCATTGAAGTTATCACCTGAGAATGAAACAGGAATGGGAGATGGGAGATTTTAAAAAAAGGGGAGAAGACTGGAATAATTGCTTCATAAGGGAAACTTGAAACAACATAGAAGTTAGAGGCCATGACACCTCTAGACAGTGCAGTAATGTGTGAAGTGACCCCATTTGGTAGAGATAGATAGGTAATTTTTCTCCCTGGGCAGTTAGCTTCTCTGGTACATGTATTCTGACATGGTTAACTAGCTATAGCACATAAAGACAGATTTAGAACTTTAACAAACAAATGACAAGAGAATATTAAAAGGGAATCAAAGTTATTTGTAAGGAGATATTGTGTGCTGAATCACAGAACTTAGACTGGATAAAGAGGGAATTGATATGAGGAGGGTGAAGGAAAGTAAAAAATAGTACAGTCCATGGATTGCTGGCTTCTGTAAGATCCAAGAATTGCTAAAGTAGGAGTACTAGAGAAATTGAGATGGAAACAGTAGTAGTGAAGTAAGTATGTTTGACTTAGTAATTTTTGATTTGGTACAATTATTGGTGTTGTTAAGTCAAGGAAAGGGTGACTTGAGTGGGTAGCTGAGATCATTGAAATTAAGAGGTCATTAATTAAAGAGGTCAGAGAGATGGAGAGTGTGAATGTTCAAGTCACCAATTATGGTAACAGTAGCAGTAGTGCTGAGGGAATCAGTGGGCTACGTAATGATGTAACTAATCTATCAAAGAGCATGACACCAAAGGGTAAAGGATGAGATACACTTCAAAGAAGATGTGAAGGATGAAGGAAAATTTGGGAATAATAATATGAGGAAATGATATTAGGCCTAAGGGATATAGGCTGTAGGAGAAAAATCTTTTAGAAAAAAAGGAGGTGGGGAAAATAGGGCCTTCGGTTAGTGCAATAGGATAAAGGGGACGTTCAGAAAGTAAGTAAGTTAAAGCAATTTGTTGATGACAGAGGAGCCCTGGTGTTGCAGTGGTTAAAGTGCTTGCCTGCTAACCAAAATATTGGTGGTTAGAACCCACTAGCAGCTCTATGGAAGAAATATATGGCAATTTGTTTCCATAAAGATTTGTAACCTTGGAAACCCTATGGGGAAGTTCTACTCTGGCCTATAGAGTTGTTATAAGTTGCAATGGACTTGACAGCAGTGGGTTTGGTTGGGCCATGAGTTCATGAGTTACAGAGGGTTGATGGAAGAGTCTTGGGAGAGCAAAGAATGATTCTGATTAACAGCCATAAAGAGAAGTATGAGGATACATGTTTTAATCATGACAAGGGCATGGAGAATGAAGAATGATGGTCCTGAAGCACATGACAATGAAATATCTTAGGGTGACCTGCTATTCCAAAAAGGAGGAGAAATAGAATGGATGTATGCATTTTTCTTTCATTATTTGTAGAAATGTAGCTCAGAATCTTTAGATTTATGTTCAATGAATATACTGCAGATAGCACTTACTAATTTGTTTAAAATTAGCATTCTTATTATAAAAATTATTCATGCTTATTGTTAAAAAGAAGTCTTGGTGTCACAGTGGCTAAGTGCTTGACTGTTAATTGAATGGTCTGTGGCTTGAACTTACCATCCCCTCTGCAGGAGAGAGATGTGACAGTCTGCTTGCATAAAGATTATAGTCTTGGAAACCTTATGGGACAGTTCTACACTGTCCTACAGGTTCTCTATGAAGAGGTCTTTTATGCCATGTGTCAAAAGATATTATAACAACTCTACAGGACAGAGTAGAACTTCCCCATAGGGTTTCCAAGGTTACAAATCTTTATGGAAACAGATTGCCACATCTTTCTTCCATAGAGCTGCTAGTGGGTTCTAACCACCAATATTTTGGTTAGCAGGCAAGCACTTTAACCACTGCAACTCTGTCATGTGATTGGCACAATGGATTCAATGGATTTCTAAGTATGATATCATGGGTGAAATAGCCCAAAATCTTAGCAATAGGATGAATCAGTAAGATTATATTGTCATTTCCCTATTGTCCCATGTTTTAAATATCCAGTACTCTCTTGAAGTACTAACTGATGAAGAGCAAAGACTACAGGCTGCTATATAGATTATATCTCAAATTAAAGAAAACAAAAATCCTCACACTTGGACCAATAAGTAACATCATGATAAATGGACAAAAGTTGGAACTTGTCAAGGAGTTCATTTTACTGGGGTCCACAATTAATGCCCCTGGAAGCAGCAGTCAAGAAATC
Source organism: Orycteropus afer afer (assembly GCF_000298275.1). Classification (NCBI taxonomy): domain Eukaryota; kingdom Metazoa; phylum Chordata; class Mammalia; order Tubulidentata; family Orycteropodidae; genus Orycteropus; species Orycteropus afer. Next base: position 5,576,367 of record NW_006921760.1, read on the forward strand.
AAATGACATATTGAGTTCAGCAAATCTGCTGTGAAAGACCTCTTTAAAGTATTAAAAAGCAAAGATGCCACTTTGAAAACTAGGTGCATGTGACCCAAACCCTGATATTTTCAATAGCCTCATATACATGTGAGAGCTGGACAATGAGTAAAGAAGACCACAGAAGAACTGATGCATTTGAATTGTGGTCTTGGTGAAGAATATTGAATGCACCATGGACTGCTCGAAGAACAAACAAATCTTTCTTGGAGGAAGTACAGTCAGAATGCACTTAGAAGCAAGAATGACCAGCCTTCATCCCTCTCCCTTTGGTCATGTTGTCAGAAGGGACCAGTCCCTGGAGAAGGATGTCATGTTTGGTAAGACAGAGGGTCAGTGAAAAAGGGGAAGACCCTCATTGAAATGGGTTGACAGAGTGGCTGAGAAGACGGCCTTAAGCATGGTGATGATTGTGAAGATGGAACAGGATGAGCAGTGTCTTATTCTGTTGTTGTACAAAGGGTCGCTATGAGTCGGAAGTGACCCAACAGCACCTGATAACAACAGTACTCTCGTTAAAACTCAAGATTGTATCTACTGATCGAGACCCACTACCCAGTGAAACAGTTTTTTCCATGATCAGATAACACTAATGATTAGCTCTACTTTTCCCCTTACTTTGGTTAAAAAATTAAAATAACACAGAAGGTTGTAAGCTGAAATATAAAGGCACCCTTTCCTCCCAGTCCTTCTTCAGAACTACTCTCTTGACGTAAACATTGTGAATAATTTCTTATGTATTCTTCTTCCAGAAATAGTAAATTCAGAACTACAAATTCAATTAAATTATTCACATTTTCCTACATCTTTCTTTTGTTATTTATTAAGTTCCTGTATTGAATGCTCTGGGTCGGTATGATGCATAGTATTCCATATGCCCACCTGTTTGTGAATGTGTCATATGTATTGCTATGAGGCTGGAAGCTATGCCACCAATATTGCAAATACTAGCAGGGTCATCCATGATGGACAGGAAGACTGTCTAGATTAAAATAGACTAAGAGGCAAGGTCTGGAGTTCTACTTCTGAAAATTCTATGGATCACCACAGAATATTTGCCAATATGATGCTAGAACATAAACCCCTTAGGTTGAAAGACACGACATTGGCCACTGCAATGGACTGAAACCAATCGATAATCATGCAAATGACACAGGACTGGGCAATTTTTGTTCTGTTGTAAATGAATCAGAGCTGACTCAATGACAATGAACAACAGCAACAAGTATTCCATTATAAGATATACCCTATCAATATAACAACAACAACATAAAAGGGTACATTTAAAGATATTATATTGGCCACAATTATTCCTGTAGACTTACAAGCAGCAGGGCAAATCCTGATTAAGAGTGCCAGTGGAGTATCTTGCAAAGACCAATAAAGAACTCAGAGCAAATAAATGAATGACCAGATTGAGAATACTGCCCTTTGGCAAGCATCTAACTCATGTCAGCGATTTGCCAAGTTTCCCCATCACTGTCACATATTAAACTAGCAGAGGGTCAGAGCCCTCACTAAGGACAGTGGCACTGCAGCTCTGAAAGAAGCACTTGCACTGATGTTAATGAAACTATTTTTTACTGAACTGAGAGTGGAAATGATTCATCCATGAACTGTGATCATTCGTTGGCCACCTAGCGCCCTAGGAAATGGTGTTCTAATATGCTCTTCCTATGAATAATTTCTATTTGTCTTATTTGCCTAAATTTATTTACTTTGTTTGTCATTGCAGTAAAAAGCAATAACAAAAATAAAAGTAGGCATTTCAAAGTGAGTAGTTCAGCGTCTGGCACATTCTAGAATCAACAATTCTATGAAATAGTGTTCATTGAGGTCGCCCTCGATTTATACACTAGAGGCATTCCTGAAAGAACTGGATTTTCAATGAAACTTCATTTGCTATTGAATTGATTACAAAATGGAAAATAAGTTGCCTCATAAAATTTGCTGATTTTTTTTTTTTAAATCTTAGAAGCAAACAACTAATTTTTAGCCATAGTATAATTTGCTAAGTCCTGTTGCAAATCAACTCTTTCCAAACTCTAGGACATCTCTCTTGTTTCCTTTTGGGTTTTCTTTTTTTTTTTTCCCAATCATTTCATAGGAATTCTCCTTTACCTAGAAGTATTCAAACTCCGTATTTAGTTGTTAGGCCTTGGTTTCTCTTCTTCTCATAATGGAGTACATCTTTTCTTCCTTTCATCTATGCAGCATTTAGTCATTATTTTGTTAAGATTGTTCAAAGTCTCCTTTGGGAACCCATCCTCCTCTCCCCACTTTCACAGTGTTAGTGGTGAAGCATGTGACCCTGTCCTGGCCACTCAGAGCTCCAAAAAGCCCAACTATATTGACTAGAATATGAGTAGTTACTGGTGGTGTAATGGTTAAAGCATTTGGGTGCTAACCAAAACATCAGTGATTTGAACCCACCAGCTGATTCATGAAAGAAAGATAAAGCAGTCTGCTTCCTTAAAGATTTACAGGCTTGGAAACCCAATGGGAGTCACTTTGAGTAAGAATCGATGCAATGGCAGTATGTTGTGTTTTGTTTTTGTTTTTTAATGGATAGTTACATGGTTCAAGCCAGTTCAGTAAAGAGCCCACCTCAGAATCTGTATAGGATATCCTGGAAGACCTTTCTTATTCTTTTGACTTATAGTTATGAGGATGTTGGCTTAAAACTGTTGGCATCATCTTGCCATTGCATGGTGGCTGGTAATGAGGCCAACATGAAGGAAGGGAGAGCCACAAGACAGAGAGAGACTAGATTATGATGATATTGATTCCCTGGATTTCACTTTTCCTGAACACTGCATGAGAACTTTTCTGTTATATTAACCAACACCCACTGCCTTCAAGTTGATTCCAACTCATAGCAACCCCCACTGTGTTTCCAAAGCTATAGATCTTTACAGAAGTAGATTGCCTCATCTTCTTCTCATGGAGCCACTGGGGGTTTTGAACCACCGGCCTTCTGGTTAGCAGCCAAATGCCTTACAAACTGAGCCATCAGAGCTCCTTCCGTTAACAGCTAGATTCCTACTATTAGTTTTAAGCTACTTTGAATGAGGCTATTTATTTATCCCTTGTAACTGAAGTATTCACAACTGATGAAAGGGACTTGTAGAAAATTTCATCTTCCTTAGCCCATCCTCACAGCACCCACTGATAAAGAGGCAGACTGAAGACCAGCTTTTAGGGCCTCAAATGTCACATTAAGCATTTGGGGTTTTATTGGTGCAGTAGAAATCCATTGAAGAGATGAGAATTGGAAAGCAGTATATATTGCAGAGGAGAGTGGAGAGAGTAAGTATGGTTACAGGGAAGTCAGGTAAGAGACCCTAAACGACCCATTTGAGAGATGACAAAGGTTTGGACCAGCTGGAGCAGTAGAGACAGAGAAAGTGTATGGACTTGATATGTATTTTAGAGAGATTTAAAGACCATAAATCATAGGCTTCTCTAGCTCTAACATTCTATTGATTATTTGACCAAACAATGAAATTGTTAATATCGATTCAATATACTTCCTTGATGTTCTGATGTTTTTTTTCCAGTTCAGATTTTATGGGGTCCTGGTCTCTGGATAAAGTCTTTGAGTGGTACAATGGTTAGTGCACTCATCTGCTAACGGAAATGTTGGCTGTTCAATCCACCAGAGGCACATTGGAAGAAAAGCCTGGTGTTCTACTTCAAAAATATCAGCCATTGAAAATCCTACATACACAGCACAATTCTACTCTGGCATTCATGGGGTCATCTGGAATCAGAAACAACTCTGCACTAACTGATTTGGATTATTATTATTATTTATTTTATTTTATTTTATTTTTTTGGTTTGGACTCTGAATATATTACCGGAGGCAACCGTTCTGATTCCATCTCCCATTATTATTTCCCTGCTCCTTCCTCATGAGCTCTGGTGGCATAGTGCCTAAGGCATTTGACTTGCTAACCAGAAGACTGGCAGTTCAAACCCACCAGCCACTCCTTGGAAGGAAGACTGGGCAATCTACTTCCAAAGTGATACTGCCTCGGAAACCCAAGGAGGGGTTGCAATGAGTTGGATCTGTCTCAACGGCAGTGAGTTAGACTTTTTTGTTTTGTTTTGTTTTGCTCCTTCCTCACCCTTCCCATCTTCAAAAGAAGGGGACGCAGAAAATAATAATCAGTGAAATGTGTGTGCATTTTCCCAATAGTCAGCTGATATTTCCTAATTGCTGCAGTGTGTAGTTTATTCAGCAGTGTGTTTAAAGAGATAAGTTAATCCAGCTGCCTGGCTGACATGAAGGGAGACATAAAAGTTACTGCTTTGGGTGCTGCTTCGGGCAGTCCTCTTTCATTTTTCTTTACAGTCTCACTATCTGTTGGAAAGAGGAAAAAATCTTTGCTGTTCACTGATCTCTTGTACTGTCATACACAACAAACAAAAAAATAATATTTTTCTAGGTAATGTGCTTTCATGTCTGATTTGATGGAATTTCATGAAGTCTTGACATGGTTTTGAAGTTCTCTTTAAAGATCCAGGGACTTTTGCATTTACTGAACTCTGCTTTACAAAAATGTATTCTTTCAACCCCTGAAAAAATTCTGCAATAGCATTTATCACTTTACAGGTCCTAGGAGCTCTGGTAGCATAGTGCCTAAGGCACTTGACTGCTAACCAGAAGGCTGGCGGTTCAAACCCACCAGCCACTCCTCGGAAG
>NW_006921760.1:5581564-5608235 GCF_000298275.1 Orycteropus afer afer
TAGTGATACTGCCTCGGAAACCCAAGGAGGGGTCGCTATGAGTCGGGGCCGACTCGACGGCACTTAACAACAACAACAATTTTTTTCATAATGCAAATTTTCATGATTGAGTTTGTCTGCTATGCTATCTGAATGAAAGATTTTGTATTTGGTTATCTTGATGGCACATTTAAATTACATCTTATTTATATTATTAATATAGTATGTTACATTACATTTTTAATAGCCAATAATTTTGACCACAGGAATCTCTTTCTCCCAATCTCTTTGTGTTACACACACAAACTTAATAATAAGGTGAAATATTTAACCAAAAAGGGAACATTTCATCTATATTTCCAATCTTTCCAAAAGAATATTCCTACACTAAATTTTCCATGGTGGCTAAATTGTCAGTAATATTAACATCTATTATTCTCCCATGGAGAAATGAAATCCTGATACATGCTGCAACATGGATGAACCTTGAAAACAGCCATGGAGAAATGAAATCCTGATACATGCTGCAACATGGATGAACCTTGAAAACAGTACGTAGAATGAAATAAATCAGTCACAAAAGGGCAAATATTATATGAACTCATTTATATCAAATCACTAGGTAAATGTGTAAAGACCAAAGTCTACTAGCAGTTACTAAGGGTGGGAAGAAGGGAGAAAGAGAGAGTCTTTGCTTTTGGAAATTGATACTGATAATGGTTGTACAACATGATGAAAGTGATCAATGTCACTGAATTGTACTTTGTTTTACACACACACACACACAAGTGTGCATGCACGTGCACACAAGCACACTCATTCACCACAATTAAATAAGAACAAACAGGTAATTAGTGTCTTGTTTGCATGTCTATTGTCAAACATAATTACTTCTTTTTCTTTTCCAGTCTTGTCATGTAGTCGTTGCTACCCCAAAACAAATGAAACAGTTGTTTGTGCTTTTTTTTTTTTTTAAATTTTAAATGTCCTATATTTGAGAGCATGAAGCCTGACTCTGGACAATATATCCCCATACATACATCCATAATCAAGGCATCATGTCACTATTTAGATACAAATGTCTGGAAACGAAAGAAAACAGACATAAGAGAAAATTGTCCTGTGTAGTTGAATGTTACAGGAATATGTTTGTCATGTCAAAGATTTTGAGGCTTCTCAGAGTGAGCAGATACCCAGGAGAAGCCAATGATGCTTCACAGGAACCCAGGAGGAGGCGTCTGCTTCATCATGCCCAAGAAACCCCTTCAAAGCCCAGGATGAAGTGTGGTCTCCGTGGACCAGAGAAAAGGAAATGAATGTATAAGCAAAGGAATATGTGAGCCCATAATTGTGGATTACTTAGATAAAGATGAACGGTCTGGGTTACACAGGTCAAGAAAAGTAAGTGAAGGGCTAGACAAGAACCTACAGGAATATTTTGCTACCATGATAAAATTCTTCAAGCTTTATATAGTGGTTTGGGGATGTGGGTCCTGAAGGGCTAGAATCAAACTTTACAACAATAAAAACTTCATTATTAAAGATATTCCTTCCTCACAATATATTCTTTCAAGAGTGAATTTCAGGGTTTTGGACTAGAATGAGCATAATAAAGAGAAATTAAGTGATCTTAAAATTATTCCAGTAATACATATCTAATGTGTACGCTAAAAATGTGTCTGATATTACAAAACCATCAAGAATTCTTAACCTAAAAAATATGGACTTTCATTCTAGCAAGAAGATATTGAGGAAATATCAAATGTCCTCTCCTGAATTTCCTCAGTCTTCAGAAACATAACAGCTTCCTGTGTCACACTATTTGTCCCAGGAAGCATTTCCTTTCCTTCTGCTGAGCATTTCCAACCTCCTCCTGGCTTTCAGGTGATTTCAGCTCACAAAGCCAATGTAGGGCTAACAGAAATTATCTATGTCATTGGTTGGGATTTAAAACAGAATGTGTATCTGTTTTTCAGAAATTCACATACGACTGTCTCTTATTCCGTTACTTTAATGGATTTGCTCCACAATGACCAAAAGCAAACCAAACTCACTGCCATTGAGTCAAACCCGACTCATAGCGACCCCTTCTTGGGTTTTCGAGGTGGTATCACTACAGAAGCAGATTGCCCAACCTTCCTTCCACAGAGTGGCTAGTGATTTTGAACCACCAGCCTTCTGGTTAACAGTCAAATGCCTTAGGCACTATGCTACCAGACTTCCTTCCACAATGACAGATATCTATAAAGTGCCTCTGTGATGCCTATGACCAAAGTCTACTTCCCACAAGTCTTAAATTAGAAAACTTAAAGTTTTCTAATATGTTGGGCCATATTCTTTAAGAACTTAGTCATTCAATACACTTTTATTAGCAGCCACAGCTAATAGAGTCAGTAGGCAATGAAGTACAAAGATTAAGAGAACATTGTTCTTGCTCAAGGAGCTATGGTGTTCTAGGAAAAATAAGAAAGCAAAACAAAGAAATAGCAACAATGAACGTACAATGGGGTAAGTGCCTCTAGCCCTTTTTGTGGAAAATATTTCTAGATTGGATAAGACTATAATTTATACTATAATGTATTTAGTAGCACTGATTTTCAGCCATTATTTTTTTCATTTCCATTTGAGGCAAAAAAAGGTAAACCCGGAAAGAAAGCAAATGAGTAAATTAAAAGGATGAAATATTAGAAACTTTTCCCATCCCAGTCCTAATTTTTGCCAGTCCCTCAATTCTCAGGTGGGAGTTTTTGCAGAAATTGTGATACTCAGTGATATATAATAGGCAATAAACAATATCTGAGATGACTTTCAAAGGGTTCACATTGAGATATGAGAATAATAATTAAATAATGAACTTGAGAAGAAATAAAGGTATTTTTTGTCTAATAAAGGAGAAAATACAAGGTTAAGAAAATAAAGATTCAGTATTATCTTTTCTTCTTATTTTTATGCATTTATACCATGCCATGTTGTGCAAATGCTTCAGATGACTTTTGGAATTTCATAAGAAGAGTGAAGGGTATTGCTAGTGTGATGAAAGTGGTGTGGTTTGGATTAGTTAAATCCAAATTAGTTAAATTAGTTTAAATAGATTCAATGTTCCATCTTAATAGGGAAATTACTAATTACAATATAAGAGTAGACATATAGCCAGACACCCTAATTATACAAATATATTAATATAAGAAAATGGCTTTATACACATACAACAAACAAAGAACTACCTAAAGGTAACTTTCATATTACTGGTCTTAGTGACCTAAAATCTGGGGAATTAAACTCAATTAAATACAGAATAAACAAACAAACAAAAAAAAGTCACTGCTATCAAGTCCATCTCAACTCATAGCAACCCCCATTGAGTTTCCCAGGCAGGAAATCTTTATGGAAGTAGATTGTCCCATCTTCCTTCTGCTGAGCAGCTGGTGGATTTGAACCGTTGTTGTTCTAGTCAGCAGCCAAATGTCTTATCCACCATGCCACGACAAAATTCCTCAGTTTTTAACTGTTGTTGTTGTTATGTGCCGTCGAGTTGGACCCGATTCATAGCGACCCCTCCTTGGGTTTCCGAGGCAGTATCACTGTGGAAGTAGATTGCCCCGTCTTCCTTCAGAGGAGTGGCTGGTGGGTTTGAACCGCCAGCCTTTTGGTTAGCAGTCAAGTGCCTTAGGCACTATGCTACCACAGCTCCCAGTTTTTAACTAGTAATATAAAATTTCGTGAGATTTGAGTACTTTCATATTGGGAAAACCCTAAGGAAACTTTTTTTTAAAAATCATGGTAGGAAAATAGAATGCTTATAGTCCAAATCATTCTTTCTCACTCTTCCTTCTACTGTCTCAAAGACTCTGAAGCACATTTTGTTCGTTAAATTTTTCTTCGTTAAATTTTTCTTCATTTATACCACATGTATTATCTGAGGTAGTTGATGTTTTCCACTGGTGTGAACTGCCTTTAAGGACAGCAAAATGAGCTGACGGAACCTTTGCATATGATTTTAATTGTTCCAGCGTAATCTACCTACTTGTTAACACTGTGGTAGTACTATCTTTCCAGACTCAACCCTCAGACTTACTAGTCAGGGAAGAGATACCGTCCCCCAGTGGGAAGATTACCATAAAGGACGTCTGCAGCTTGGCACCCCTCCCCATGGAATGCCATAATTTTAACTCACAGTTCCCTCAGAGGGAAGGCAATTCAAACGTAAACAATCACCTACCTCTCCCAGACATCTGACACATAATGTACAAGTACCATCAGTCCTGCAGGCTATTTTGTCAGCCTCTATCTTTAAAGTATATAGCATAATGATTTAAAAGAGCTAGCCTAGCAGGGCATGGACATGTCTCAACTCTCACTTGGCTACATTTCAAAGAAAACTCACTGGCCATCTGAGCAGTTTTGCTTTATACTTTATGGAAATGACAAATCTTCTGAACAAGAAAAAAAAATCAACTAAACTAGAAAATATTATGTCCTGCATGGTTTTATAACCTACCCGAAGAAACCAAACCCAATGCCAACAAATAGATAGGGCAGTCCCAACAGAGCAGAGTAGAAGGCCTCAGAGCTTCCAAGGCTGGGATCTTTATAGAGACAGATTGCCACATCTTTCTCCCACAGAGTGGTTGTGGGTTCAAACCATCTACCTTTCAGTTAGCAGTCAAGTACTTTAACCACTGAGCTACCAAGACTCCTTTGTATAATCCACAGCACACCTCAAGTAGGAATGAGTGTTGTTTGTACAATGTATAAGTGAGTTGTTCTTTTTTGTTTGTTTGTTTGTTTCAACTTGTTTTTTCCACCTGTAGGAACAAATTCTGGTGATCTACTTGGAAGCATATAGTGGTATCTCATTAATCATTTTCTCCTTTTGGAGAGTTTAATAAAGATCTGTCCTTAATAGACTGATATATCCCGTGCTCTCTGATTGAAATACAGGATTTTGTATTACTTGTGGCAAATACAATGCAAGTGTTCCTATCCACTTTGCCAATTTGCCCAACTTCCAAGAAACTGGTTAGAAGTCCAGAGCTGATATTGCAGTAGTTGCTTGAGAAATTTTTTATTAGTGTGACAACAGGATTTTTAGTTATCGCCATTATGTAGTTATGAACAAATACTAATTTGGGTCTTATTTTTCCACACTGCAGTTTTCATATCTAGGAGCATTAGTGATTGCTTTTATGAACTTGTATCTAGAGAAGAAACACTTCTGAGTAAATTATAACAAATTGGAAGAAGCACATTGAAACACAAAGGATTCTAAAGTTAGTCTTCAGCAACTCTCCCAAAAAGACTCTGATAACCTTCATCCAGTGTGGCCAAACATGTTCTGGCCCAACCACAGTCCTCATTTGTGTCCTATTTAGTATTTGTTCTATGTGTCTCAATGACTGCTTCTTGCTTCATGACTTTAGGTATAAGTTTTAATTTTAGCACATGTACTTTTTTTTTTAATGTCATTGACTATAAAGTTCACCTCAGTTGATATCAAAGGAAAATTTAGCCGTCATAATTTTGGAAAACATTTGGAAAGTTGGTCATTGATGAGTGCATTCTTCACTTTCTCTGTAAGGAATAAGTGACTCCTTTTTTGAGTAGCTATATAGTAATCCTCTGCAGAGCTAGTAATGAAGAGATACTTTAAACTCCTGTCACCTAAAGAAGTAATATCTAATTTAAAGTCTATGCAAACCTCTCCACACATCTACCCCAACCTTGATTCTCAGCTCTCAAAACTAGTTGAAAGAAAATCACACCAAAACTACTGCCAACTAGACCATCATTAAAGCAAATAATAATAATAATAACATGACTTCCTCTTGGAATGCAGAGATGTACACTGGAAAAGACATAGGTTTAAAGTCTTACAGATTTGGTTCAGATAGTAGTCTTTCACTTATTATCAGAGAGATTTTAGACAATGCAGGCTTTAGTTTCTAGGTTCCTATTTAATAGGGATTTTGAGAAATAATGCATGCCAAATTAGCTGGCACGTTAAACAAGTTTGAATTTTGAAATATGTGGTATTTGTGGTAGTGACTTGAGAAGTAGAGAACTGGCAATAAGTGAAACAAACTCTAACCACCCAAGAATGAAAGAGTTTGAAGTCCTATTTAGCTTGCTGCATAGCTAAGTTGCCTCCAATGAAAGCACAAAACCTGGAAAAGTGCTGTTGCTTGTTGATGTTTGTCCTTAAATTCTTAGGGTTGGTTTGGAAATGGGCATAAGTTTTGACATGCATGATTCTCTTCAGCCATTGCGGTTCAGATGGTACTCTTCATCTTTTCTACTTCCACAGATAGCTGGGTGAGGGACTGGTGCTCTATGACAAGGGAATAAAAGTGGAGCAGTAGATAGAGTTCATCTTTCCATGCACCCTCACACAACCACCTCCCTTGCTCCAATCCCACCCACTCCGTAATCTCCTATGACCCTTCTGTGAGGCAATACACAAAAACTGTGTGGTGCTCAAGGTTGTTCCAGATTTTTAAATAACAAAGAGGTCATTAGAAATAGGGCACCAATCCCTCAAGGTGATTCCTCCATGAGTATCACATTCTTACAGTCAAATCCTGAATACTTATTAGTACATGGAAAGCAGCTTTTATTACTTACAAAAAGAAAGTCAGCATACAACAGCTAAGAAGTTCTCCCTGGCTCAAAGCTTTCCAGATAGAGATGGAACACTTCTACATGTACCCTGCTATACACCAGAGATGAGGGACACCAAGGAAGAGTCACACGACACATTAATCCCCCCCTGGCTTCTGGAAGCTGTCACAGAGGAGACTGAGAACTCTTCCTCACCTGCCTTTACCTGGCATTGTGGATGAGGAACACAGCAGGGACCTACCTTCTGCCAGCTTCCCCTGGCCAAGTAGGACTAGTTAGGTGGACTGAGAATTTCTGCTACATGTGTTTCCAACACTACAGCTGAGGAACCATGAGGTCCTTTGGCCAGCCATTTTTATATCCCAAGGGTAATGTGACTAGCATCTGTTTGACCCACTACGTGAAGGACAATGTAATTTCTAAGCATGATCACTTCAGGGGGGAGAGAGTCAGACATGTTGGTGTCAAGCCTGGGATTGTATCTCTTTAATCCTGACATTTAGACAAACCATTGGGCTTGGGAGAGTGAGAGAAGCCCAAAGCTCAAAGATGGCAGCATGGAGAGGAACAGGGAAGACCTTAGTCACGGGCTCCTCCAAAGGACTGCCTTCTCACACCTTCTTTCTTCACAATTATTCTCCACTTTCAAATTCATTCTTAATCCTTTGTTAATCAGGCTTGTATGTAGATGCTAAAGTATATAGACCAAAATTAGGCCAGTTTCCCACTTTCCAAGAGATCACATTAAATATAACACCAGACAGTTAATCTATTTATTGATTTTGTAGTATATTTATCCATTATGCAATGTATATTGAATGTCTGCTAGGCCATTACATCACTCTATCACTTTACTGATATATGTGAGTGATATATCATAATATATCACTCTATCAGTTTACTGATGGATAAGTAAAATGGGCTTCTTTCCATTGTGGATATACAATACATGAACATTAACAAAATAATTGCCCAGATAAATATACAATTACAAAATCTGAGATTAAGTGGTATAAAGGAGAAGTAACCAATGCTACTTCACTAATCATCTGTCAGTTTGTTATACTATGGTGGCTTGCATGTTGTTATGATGCTGGTAGCCATGTCATTATTAAATATCAGCAGAGTTACTCATGGTGGACAGCTTATCCTCTAAAACAGACTAGGAAGAAAGGTTTGGTGATCTACTTTCAAAACATTAGCTAATGAAAACCCAATAGATCACAGAATACTGTCTGAGATTTTGCCTTGCTTGCTTTGTAATCATCAGAAGCAGGGACTGATTGATGGCGATGGACATGATGTTTGTTGTAGTGGAGGGCCAATGAAGGCAAGGGCAATGCTCAATGAATTGGATTGGCACAATGGCTTCAGTGATCACGAAGATGGCACAAGACAGGGCAATGATTCATCCATTCTGTTATACGTGGAGTTACCATGAGATAGAACCAGCTTGATGGCAACTAACAACAATAAGCAAATGACATTAGAGAGAATAACAAGAGAACTAAGTTAATTTTACACATTTCATTGTCTTGTCAAGAATACATGCAGGAAAATGATTGATTGCAACAAGGGGCTGAGAGGGCCATGACGGGCCAATAGAAATGCTATGGGAGCATATGGGAGGAAAACTCAAGCAGACGGATGGGGGCTAGGTAAGCCTTTCCAGAGAAAGTGAGGTCTATCTGAAGGGAGAGTAGGGGACTCTGGCAAGCATTATCTCATTGCCCACAAGTTGTTTATGAGGTATGTACTAGAGTAATCTTTATTTTATAAGGAAGAAATTGAGACTCAAAGACTCCACAAATATTTTCTTTTATACCCCTGGCACACAGTAGACACTCAGTGAATACATATGAAATGAACATAGGAAGTCAAACCCAGGATGGCTATATGTAAAAATCTATATATGCAATTAGCTACCATACTACCCTGCCTAGGAGAGCTGTGATTAATTCTGAATGGAAAAGCTTGAAAAACTTCAACAAAAAATAAGTTTTAAACTTAAATACTTTTAGTAAAAAGCTTTCATTTCATCCACCAGCCTATGGCATTTTCCCTTTTCATGTAGTAGCCCAAAATATGGAATGAAGGGAGACATAGAAAAATCTGTCAAATGAAGGTCTTTGGGAAAAAAACAATTTTTAACCTATGTTTGCATATTGGTTCTATCTTTATATTGTAAGTACCTGTGGGCAGCAGCCATGTTATGTTTATTCTATGTGGACTGTAATTTGTCTATCTTGGAGAAATGTCTTTGATTTTCAAAATTGTTCCCTTTGAAAATCTTCCAATGGCTAGGATTACTAGACCTTCTGTTTGTGTGAGATTCTCTTCATTAAGAAAATAAACTCTTTGCCCCAAATCTACAAGTATTTATTTTTCTCAGATTTGCAAAATCTTGAGAACTGTAGAAAAAGAAAAAGAAGGGCAGAAAATTATTCAAATCAAGGAAGGCTTCCTGGGAGAGGCAGAGCTTAAGTGGAATTTTGAAGGATAAGTGAAGGTCACTAACACAAAAGTGAGGAAAGGGAATTTGAGGAGTAGGAAAAACATATGCAAAACTGTAGAGGTATGGAAAAGCATGAGGCATTCGAGTCAGTGCAAGTAGTTCTAGATGAGCAGCCGGATAGTTCTTGTAGGGAAATGGCAGGAGATCAGACTAGAGCTATAAAGTGATATTTTTCTGCTATACAACTACTGTCACCCCGGATGGGCAATTCATATTCAAGAGAGAGGACATTTCGACCTCTTTACATATATAGTCTCTAAATTTTATTTCCTGTATCCCGTTACATCATCAGAAAGCATTTACCTAGACTTGGGGGTCTCATTGTTAGATGTGCATCAGAATTATTTGTGAAGCTTTTAAAAAATAAAAATTTCCTGGTCTTAACCCAGTCTAAGTGAAACAAAAGATATATAGTGGAGACATATCTTAGACATTTATCTAATATTAACAAATGACTATATCTACATATTATAGTTTTATTATGTTTATGTCCTTTATTGAAAATTTGCTGTTCTATATGTAATTCCATTATAAGACAGACTCCTTTATACCTTCCAAAGTGTGACTAGATAATTTGACAAAAAAATAAAATTGTCCTAATGTGCTAGAGTTGGACAGAAAACTGTGTTAAGTGTATATTTTATTAACGGAAGCAGTCTGAAAAAAATGTCTCTACCTTGTTGTCTAGTTTGAAGTGTCTAACATTGGAAACTTTGGGGGAAATACAAAGTTTGACAGCAACTAACAGAGTAGCTAACTAGGGGCATGTAGGGTCCTTGATTCACCATGTAAGACTCTGTCCTCCGTGCCTGTTCATAAGGCCTGCTGAAATTTCAGGCGTTCTCTAAAGGTGGGGCAACAGGTGGAAGAAGCAGCAGTACTGCAGACAAGTGCACGAAGTGCCTTCCTCAGACCATTCTGTACTCAGATTAACCAGAATGCCTCACTGCATGGCTTGGGACATTGTCTTCAACCACACTTTGAGCAAACTTTCTGAAGGATTTCCCTTAACTGCCTTGGGTGCTCAGCAAATACAAATTGGCTAATGGATGACAAAAATTGAAGTAATGCTCAAAGGCAGAACTAAGTGAGATTCTCCTATGGCTGAATTTATTAATACCAATATTTTATTCCATCTTGTTTCAACATGGGAAGGATTATATTACTCAACTTTATATCTGTAGTGCCTACTGCAGCACTCGTTGTTGTTGTTTGCCATCGAGTAGGCCCCGACTCATAGCGACCCTTCCTTGGGTTTCTGAGGCAGCACTCAGTTCTTAATAAATAGTCAATAACTGAAAGTTACACAGTTTTAAAGAAATTTAGAAGCTCAGAAAAAAGCTATATAAAAGTATAAAGCAAAGGATACTTTAGTTGGAAAGTGTTGTTTAACCTGATTTTCAAAGAAAAGAGAAGATGTGATTAAAATAATGATTCCTGCTTGATTTTCCTATTCCTGTATTATGGCAGTCTCATATATATTGCTTTTTTATTCCTCAACAAGAATAGATGAAACTTTTAGGGGAGATAGAAATAATAGGTGAGAAAGCTAAAATTGAACCCAAGACTCAAGATTCCAAATAAGTTAAATCATAAAATAAGAATTTTATTATTCTTCCCATTGAGAAATAGATTCTATTTTCCCTATTCTGAGCTGGGCTTGTGACTCATTTTGACCAATACAATTCAGTGAAAATAAAGCTACAAACAGCCTTTTGTCAAAGGCTAAGGTAAAAGAAGCATTGTGATTTTTCTCTGTGTCTCTTGAAATTTTTGCTCTTGGAACACTCCTCCTTGGAATGATGCTGTAAGAAGCTCAATGTACTTTGAGAGGCCATGAGTACACTTGATATCTCTAGTTGAACTCATAGCTGACACCCAGCATTGACTGCCAGTCATGTGAGTAGACCATCCTGGACATCCATCCCAGTTCAGCTTTCAGATGACTGAAGACCCAGTCACCATCTGACAACAAATACATGAGATCCCATGGGAGAATCATCCAGCTGCTACAAGCTGATCCACAGAGCTGTGAGAGGTAATACTAAGTTATAGTGCTAAGCTAATAAATTGTCGGTGGTGTGCTATACAGACTAGATAATTGGAACAGAATTTGTTACCAGAGTGAGGAGCTATCATAACAATAACTTAAAACATGTGATATTGGCTTTGGGACAAGGCAACATGTGAGACCAGGTAATGCTGATGCAGTTGATGATGTGTGAAATTCTTGGGGGTTAGAAGGATACTAAAAAAATTATTATTGGAGCATGTTGAAAAGATGACCCTTGTTATGCAGTGACAGAAAGTTTGGTGAAAATATGGCCAGCAGTAATGTGAAAAATAGAAAATGGACTAATGAACTATTAGACTGCACAAGGCTATTGTGAGACAAAATGTCGACTGTGAAAACTGGTTTCTGTTAGTCACATATGATAAGGGACAGATAGACGAAAATGAGTGAAAAAAGAAATTTAAGTTTTAAGCGGAGTTTCCCAAACCAAAACCAAACTCACTGCCATTGAGTTCATTGAGTCATAGTGACCCCCCTTGGTTTCCAAGGCTGTAAACCTTTACGGAAGCAGACTATCTCATCTTTCTTCCATGGAACAGCTGGTGGATTCAAACCACTGACCTTCTGGTTAGCAGCCAAATGCCTTAACCACTATACTAGCAGAGCTCCTTAAGCAGAGTTTGGAGAAAATATCAAGAATATAGGACTTCTTGAATTCAAAAATAAAACTATGTCTAATTATCAGCCTGTCTAAAAGAACCTTCCTGAGGGTAAAGATCATCTCAAAGGTAAGAAGGAAAAACCCTCAGTTAAGATTTCGAAAAGATTTAAGGGTGTGCTTATAAGCTCTCTCAACTAGATAAAAACTCTTCCAATTATTTAAAGGGCATAAGTATATGGCATACTCACTCTGAATGTAAATAAAAAAGGAGTCTGTCTTGAAGAAATTTGTAGATATATTTTTTGTCCAATGAAATGAGCCACAATAAATTTCACAAGAAACCTGTAAATATAAAAAGAATTATATTGGTAAAAGCAAAATTAACTTGAACAAAAGAAGGTGAGGAAGAGACAGTTTAAAATGAAAAGTGCCTTTCAGCACCTAACCTTATATGAACATGGAGAAGACTAACAAGCTATTGAACTGCAAATATATTTCCTTGTCCCTTTTCTATCAAAAAGGAAGGATGACTCAGAGTGTGGAGTGAAAAATGCAGAGGGTAGATCCAGGAGCCACATGAAATAACTCCCAGGAAGATAACAAATCATTAATCAAAGAACTGGTGATTTGTGAAGAGTTGAATTCCAAAACTGACTTAGATTTTTGATTGATATGTCACTCTTGTTCCTCATTCCTAATATTAAATGACAGGATTAATGGCAATTAATAGGGAAAAATGGCAGCTTATTTGTCTCTTTATATTGCAGGTATTCGTAGCAAGAGAAATCATAGTGAATATAATACACATAAGGAGACTTACCCACATTGGAATCTGATTTAAATGAACCTGATTAAATGAAGCATGGGTCTTTTGTCGTAAAGGATAACAGTTTTGGATATCTTTTGAAGGGGTGAAGTGTAAATACTTTGTAGCCAGATGACAGCCTGTGATGACCAATTCTTTGCTACTTCCCCTACTGGGAAGTGAAATCTAATTTACCTCTCCTTAAATCTGAGCTGGCCTTGTCTTGCTTTGACTAAAAGAATGCAGTAGAATTGGTTCTGTGACATTTCGAAGGCTGGGTCATGTGAAGCCATATAATTTTTCATCTGAGTCTTTTGGAATATTTGCTCTTGTAATACACACTCTCAGAACCTAGCTGCCATGCTGTTGGGTACCTAAGCTATTTTGTGAGGCTACATGTAGGTATTCTGGTTGGTAGCCCTGCTGAGCTCACAATTGACAGTCAACATCAATTGTTGGCCATTTGAAACCTCCAGTCAAGTGGTGCCACCACCAGATCTATGCAGCCTCAGCCAGTATCTAACTGAAATCACACAAGACATCCCAAGTAATAACTACCCACCTGCATTTGTTGTTGCCGCTGTTAGGTGCAGTCCAGTTGATTTCAACTCGTAGTCACCTGTAGAACTGCCCTACAGGGTTTTCCTGGTTATAATCCTTTTGGAAGCAGGTCACCAGATCTTTCTCCCATGGAGCTGCTTGATTGGCTAAAACCACTAACCTTTTCTTTAGAAACCAAGCACTTAACACTTGCACCATCAGGGCATTGCACTTAGTTAACTCAAATAACTGTGAGAGAAAATAATGATTTTGTTACTTTAAGTCAATAAGCTTTTGAGTATTATGTCGTATAGCAATTAACAACTCAAACATCAACTTTTTGTCATTATTTCACCACACATAAAACTCTTGTCCATTATCTCAAAACAATGGTTTGGAATTTGTTCCTCTGAAAGGAAAGTTAACCAATGATTTTGAATAGACTTACAACCTTAAATCATTACCAAAATGTTTGCTAGTCCCACAGTCAAAAAGTTTGGAAAATTGCATTTGTTTTTGTATGCACACTCTCAGAACCCAGCTGCCTTGTTGTTGTGTACCTAAGTTATTTTGTGAGGCTGCAGGTAGGTATTCTTGTTGGTAGCCCCAGCTGAGCTCACAGCTGAGAGTCAGCATTAATTGCTGGCCATTTGAAATCTCTAGTCAAATAGTGCCACCAGATATCTGCAGCTTCAGCCAGCATCTGAGTGATGTTGAATACCTACACGTAGGTATTCAGATGCAAATGGATATTTAACATTCTAGAAAACTCCAGACGTACAGAAATTATGTGAAAAGTCCTGCACCTACTGATGAAGGTTGAAGAATACAGTCTGCAGTATGGATTACATCTCAACATAAAGAAAACAAAAATCCTCACAACTGGACCAATGAGCAGCATCACAGTAAATGGAGAGAAGATTGAGGTTGTCAAGGAATTCACATTGCTTGGTTCTCAATTGATGCCAACGGAAGCAGCAGTCAGGACATTAGACGACGTGTAGCATTGGGAAAGTCAACTGCGAAGGAACTGTTTCAAGTGCTGAGGAGCAAGGACATCTCATTGAGGACTAAGGTGCACCTGACACAAGCCATGATATTTCCGATCGCCTGGTATGCATGTGAGAGCTGGACAATGAATAAGGAAGACGGAAGAAGAGTTGATGCTTTTGAGTTGTGGTGCTGGCGAAGAATGTTGAAAGTACCGTGGACTGCTAAAAGAACTAACAGATCTGTCCTGGAGGAAGTGCAGCCAGAATGCTCCTTGGAAACAAGAATGGCCAGACTTCGTCTCACCTATTTTGGTCATGTTGTAAGAAGGGACCATTCCCTGGAGAAGGATGTCATGCTTGGTAGGGTGGAGGGTCGACGAAAGAGGGGGAGGCCTTCAAGGAGATGGATTGACACGGTGGCTGCGATGATGGGTTCAAGTATAGCAGGGATTGTGGGACTGGCGTGGGATCGGGCAGTGTTTCGTTCTGCTGTGCATGGGGCCGCTATGAGTCGGAGACGACTCGACGGCACTTAACAACAACAACAACAAAAAAAAAAAAAAAAAAAAAAAAAAAAAAAAAAAAAAAAACACTGCCATTAGTTTGATGTAATCTATTGTTCCCCAAATATTTTGGCCCTGGCACATGTTTTTGTTCTGTTTTGTTTTGTTTTTTTCCCATGATATCTGTAGGGTTCCAGCTAATACAATTTGGGAAATGTGATTGAGGTCATTTTTATGCAACCCTAGAACACTGGTTTGGAATTAATCTCTACAAAGAGTTATTGAATGTAGTTGAGTTTAAAGACAGGGATGAAGAGAAGGAATGTGAGCAGGGGTGGGAGAATATATCCACACTGATTGAAAAGTCACAGACTAAAGTAACATGGGATAATAAATGAGCATTTTAGAAATTTCAAAAGGTGAAAGACTTAATATAGGAAATGTAGTGCTTATAAACTTCTTGGTAGGGATGGAGAAACAATGAACAGGAAAGTCTATCACAAATTTTCAAGTATAATACTGTAATAAACTATTGGTGTTGATTACTGCTAATTCCTGGAAGTTTTTGGTTAATTCACACACAGAGAGATGCTACCATAAAATATCACACCTGTAAAGTCCACACATTTACGTACATTGCATAATATAATCAGACCACTGAAAATAAGAGGTAAAGAGAAAAAAGTTAGAATAACCAGAAAAGAGGATGCATTCCATGTAAAGGAATATAATGAAGTATTACAGCAGACTTTTTAACCAGAAACAGTGTAAGCCAACAGACAATGGTACAACCTCTATAAAGAACTGGGGAAAAAAAATGTCACTCAAGAATTCTAAATCCAGAAATAAATATTATTAAAAAAAAAAAAAGGTGAAACAAAATCTTTTCCAGACATCAGAACAGTGCACCTGCACTGCAACAAATGTGAAAGGAATATACTAGAGGAAAATTGATATTAAAAAAGAAAATATAAATTTTTCTATAAATGTATATCTATAAAGATGTTTTTCTTATACAATGTGTTGTAGGGTTTATAACAAAGTTAAAATTATGCCATATGACAATAATAGCACAAAGGCCAGGAAAGAAAAAAAATGAAGAATACTATTGAAACCTTCTTATACTAAGTTTCAAAGTGGTGTAATATTATTTGAGCATATATTTTGAAAGTTAAATATGTATACTATGAAACTTAGAAAAACCATCAGAAAATAAGCACAGTTAAGAAAATATAAAGTATCAAAAAATATATTATATACAAATCAAAAAGTATATTAAAACAAAATCATTCACACAACAAAGAATGCAGCAAAAGAAAAAAAAGGAAAAGCATACACTCATTAAAAGGAAAAATAAATTAAAGCAGTGTTAAGATTAAATGCTTATGCTTGGAAACAATAAAAGTTTAAACATTTACATGTTTGTAATACATACTCTCAGAACCCAGCTGCCATGCTGCTGGATAACTAAGCTTTTTCGTGAGGCTACATGCAGGTATAAATTCAGGAAATAAAGCCAAAGTTAACTGAAATTATGAACAGAGAAATAAATGACAAAGAGAATAAATAATCAAAATTAAAAAACAGAGACACACTATAGAAAATCAACAAAATCAAAAGCTGAATCTTTGAAATGACCAATAAAATTAATGAACCTTTACCTAGATTGATCAAAATTAAAAGAGAAAAGATATGCTACACAAGTCAGGGGTGAGAGATGAAAGCATTAGAGACTTTACAGGCATTGAAATGATATAAAAATAATATGAACAACTTTATGGTAATAAATTTGACAACTTAGATGAAAGAGACAAATTCCTTGAAAGATACAAACTGCCAAAGTTCAGATAATCTAAATAATATATTAAAGGAAAAGAATTTATGGAAAACAGCATTCCAACAAAGAAAACATCAAGTTCAGATGGCTTTATTGGAGAGTTTTATCAGCAATACCAATTCTACACAAACTCTTCTGAAAATATAGATACAGGTGAGAACACTGCCTAACTCATTCTATGAGGTTAGCATTACTCTGATACAAAAAACAAAAAGAGAAATTGCAAAACAAAAAACTACATACCAATAACAAGCACAAAAACATTGGAAGAATGTTTTCAGCAATATATAAAATGGATGATATAGCATAACTAAATTGGAATGAAGAAAAAGGAACAAAACTTAAGAAACCTGTAGGGACACTATCAAGTGGGCTGACATACATACGATGATAGTCCCAGACAAGAGAGGAAGGGGAAGAAAGAATAGTTAAATAAATAATGGCTGGAAACTTTCCAGTTTTGGAGGAAGACACGAGTCTACACATCCAAGAAGCTCAATGAATTCTAAGCAGGATAACACAAAAAGTTCCATACTGTGTCTTGTTATAGTCAGATTGTCATAAGACAAACACAAACAGAGAACCTTGGAAGTGGTAAGAAAGAAGGAAGCAACTCATCAGACCAAATGTAACTTAAAACCACAGAAACAAACAAGTTTTCTATGATAAATGTGAATAGATATGAACAGTTTCAGTCACACATACAAATACAAAGGTCACATTAGCTAACATATTATAATGCTTTTATTTATTGTAAAGGGTCGTATTCTAAATTTACCAGATAATCATATATCCACATAGACTTTAAAATGCATGACTTTGGAATAGTGTTAACATATTTTGATCTATATATTTTACATGAACTTTGGAATTATTCCCAGACACTTTTATTATGTTAGAACACTATGTTCAACAGGCCAAATCTGGTGCTCTCCCTATCTACTTAAATAAAGTTTTATTGAAACAGACTGTATTTTTATGCAAATAACATGCGCGTTCTGATTTTTGCCAACTATTCCCTCCCCTGCAAGTTATTTTTTAAGTGTGTTATGCCATATATATATGTATGTATAGCAATAACGTGAAAAAATTGGCATAGTGCACTTATGAAAACAACATGTGAAAAAATTTGTCTAGCATGTTTATAAAAATACCTAGCAGAGGGAGGATGCATTGCCAAAAAAAAAAAGAAAGAAAGAAAAGAAAAGAACATGCGCTTTATTTGTGTAAAAATATGATAGTCACTCTCATTGATTTATGTCTCTTTGGTGTTTTCATACTACAACAGCAGAGTCAGAGGGCTGTAACAGAGACTATATAGCCCTCATAGCCTAAAATATCTACTATCTGTTCCTTAAAAGAAAAAAAAAGCCATCTCCTGATTTCATGTATATGGTGGTAGAAGGAAGAAAGGGGGATGGAAAGAAAGTAATGGGGAATGAGCAATCCAAACTGTCTCCTTGGTCCTCACTGAAAGACATGAGGAGGAAGCATGAGGAGAAGAGTGTCTCTGTGGTTGCTGTACATCTTAACCTTTCATTTTAGACCCCATTTATAATTACAGAATTAAAGATAAAATTCAACATCTGGAAGAGAGGCTCTAGAGATCATTTAGACCTTAAAAATATTCCTCCTATCATGTTGAGTTCTTATTCCATCCATGCTAAATAGAATTGTAATAAATTTTTGTTCTTATCTAAAGATTAATGTAAGTCCAAGATGAAAGAGTCTAAGTGAAAGTGTTTTCTAAGTCCCAGTGCCTACAACTAGTGGGCTTTCTATACGTGTTTGTTGCATGAATGTTAGTTGTCTGTTAGTGTTCTTGTTTTGTGTCATCGAGTGGATTCCAACTCATAGAGACCCTACAGTACAGAGCAGAACTACCCCATAAAGTCCATGTTCAACAGAGCAAAACACTGCATGGTTCTGTGCATTATCAAAACCATGTTATATCTGACCCCATTGTTGCAACCACTGTGTGAACACATTTGGTTGAGGGCCTTCTTTTTTGATGACTCTACTTCACCAAGTATGATATCCTTCTCCAGGGGCTGGTCTTTCCTGATAACATGTCCAAACTACATGAGACAAAGCTTCTCCATTCTTACTTCTAACAAAGATCCTGGGGCTATATTTCTTCTAAGACAGATTTGTTTATTCTTCTGGAAGTTGATGGTACATTCAGTATTTTTCACTAATACTAGTGCCTAAGGCCTTTGACTGCTAACAAGAAGGCTGGTGGTTCAAACCCACCAGCCACTCCTCAGGAGGAAGGTTGGGCAATCTACTTCTGTAGTGGCACCGCCTGGAAAACCCAAGGAAGGGTTGCTGTGAGTCAGATCCAGTTTAATGGCAGTGAGTTTGAGTGATAATTCGAAGGCATCAAGTTTTCTTTGGTCTTCCTTATTCATGCAGATTGCACATGCACATGAGGCAATTGAAAACACTGTAACTTGGGTCAGGTTCACCTGAGCCCTCAAGGTGCTATTTTTCCTTTTTAACACTTTAAAGAGATCTTTTGCACAGGCTTACCAGTACATTATATCACTTGATTTCTTGATTGCTGCTTCCGTGGGTATTGATTGTGGATTCAAGTAAAATGAAATCCTTGTTAATTTCAATATTTTCTGTGTTTATCACAATATTGCTCATTGGTCCAGTTTTGAGGATTTTTGTTTTGTTTGTGTTGAGGTGTAATCCATACTGAAGACTTCTGTAGTCATTGATCTTCATCAATAACTGCTTTAATTCATCTCTCTTTCAGCAAGGAAGGTTGTGTCATCTGCATCTTGCAGGTTGTTAATAAATTGGCCTCCAATCCTGATGCTGTGTTCTTCTTCATATGGTCCAGCTTCTCAGATAATTTGCTGAGCATATAGATTGAATAAGTGTAGTGAAAGATACAACTCTGGTGCACATCTTTCTTGGTTTTAAACCATGCAGTATTCTATTTTTCTGCTAAAATTCCTACCTCTTGTACAGTTGCCACATGAGTACAATTAAGTGTTCTGGAATTTCTGTTCTTTGCAATTTTATCCATAATTTGTTATGATCCACACAGTCAAATATCTTTGCATAATCAATCAAACACAGATAAATATCTTTTTGGTATTCTTTGTTTTCAGCCAAAATCCATGACATCAACAAGTGATATCCTTCATTTCACGTCCTTTTCTGAATCTGGCTTGAATTTCTGTCAGTTCTCTGTTGATGTACAGTTGGAACTGGTTTTGAATGATCTTCAACAAAATTTGTCATGTGTGTGATATTAATGGTGTTGTTTGGTAATTTTCACATTCTGTTGAATTATCTTTCTTTGGAATAGGCACAAATATGTATCTCTTCCAATAAATTGGCCAGGTAGCTATCTTCCAAATTTCTTGGCATAGATGAATGAGCACTTCCATTATTGAATCCATTTATTAAAACATCTCAATTGGTATTCCATCAATTCCTAGAGTTTAATCTTTGCCAGTGCAGTTCAAATCCACCAGCCACTCCTTGGAAGGAAGTTGGGGAAATCTACTTCCCTAGTGATACTGCCTCGGAAACTCAAGGAGTGGTCACTATGAGTCGGGTCCGACTCGACAGCAAACAACAACAACAACAACAACAGCAATGACTTGTTAGTTATCTAGAGCCTCTCATTGTACAGAAGAGAGAGGAAGTTAGGAAAGGGCAGAAGACTAAAAAATTAGATGGATCCTCAAGGCATCACTGATTATTTGTAGTGTCCATGTGAATCAAACCACGCCTTTCAAAACAATTTACACTTAAGTTCCCAGAACTCTTTCTTCTAAGTCCCATTCTCCATCACCTAGCTTTGGACTGCAAAAAAATGTCTTTAATCCTATTTAACCTCTCATCAAGCTTATACAATTACATGTATCTGCATCAACAGGTGGCTGGAAACACATTTTTATTATTTTTATTTTTTCCTTTTTCCATCTTTCAGGCTCATGAGGTTCTTATTATTATGTTTGTTTTTGCTTCTTTAGATATTATCGAATTAAACAAACAGGAAGAATACATACTGTGTTACTGTATATTATATAATAAAAAAAAAAAAAAAAAAAACCCACCGTGATCTAGTCGATTCTGACTCATAGTGACCCCATTGGATTTCAAATACAGTAGATTGTGCCATCTTCCTTTCTCAAGTGGCTGGTGGGTTTGAACTGCCAACCTTCTGGTTAGCAGTTAAATGCCTTAGGCACTGCACCACCAGAGCTCCTTATAAAATAATAGCATATCATATTTAACACTTGAAACATTTTCATACAAATGGACAACATATTTTTAGCTAAGATATAAATATATATGAATCTATGTATATACTTAGAAGTTCCTAGGTGGCACAAATGTGTAAGCATTTGACTATTAACCAAAAGGTGGAGGTTCAAGCCAATCAAGGAGTGCCTCGGAAGAAAGTCCTGGTAATTTGCTCCCAAAAGGGCACAGCCTTGAAATCCCTATGGAGTCATAGTTGTTTTTCTGTGCAACACACCAGGTAGCTATGAGTCAGAATCGACTCCATGGTGACTAGTTTAGACAATGGTTTTATGTATATGGTTGTATGTAGGTGTATGTATATATATGTTTTGAAAGTAGATACTTAAATACTGCTTACTCCCACCCACCCCTCCTTCGAGGGAATATAGGTCAGTGCTGCCCAAAGACATTATCAAATCTAAATACAACAATTTTCAGCATATACAAGAAAGGCATAGGTACATTTTCTGTTAAATTTATAGATTGCATCTCCAACTATACTCCTAACTATGAAAACCATACAAAAAAGATTGACTGAAATACAAATTAATCCCATTATCACTCTTACCAAGGGCACAAAATATTCCTCCCAGTAGAAAAGGGTATTATAATTTTTGTATCCACAGTAGCTACACAGCTATACTACCTGTGCCTTGTGGAAGACATTCACTTCTTTCTCAGTGAATGACATTTTTCGCCCTTGAAAGTTTCCATCACTTCGATTTCCTACAGCACAAATATAAGTGAACAATGGACTTCAAAAATTGTGTCTTTGAGGTAAAATTTTTAAAATGTCTTTGTGGAAGTTCAACCCCATCTTAAAGCGTTTTATTTTGTTTTCATTCTTCTGTGCTTGATGCCAAAGGCATGATGCTGCCTTCCTCTGCTTTCTTACAGGTAGAGGCACTGATAGAGGAAGTTAGGAAAGGGCAGAGAAAGCTCAAGATGGGGATGTCACTTTAGAACCAGATTGGACTTCCACTAGTCACGAGTCTTTCTGGAGGGGCATGACAGCTCACTTCTAACTGTCCACTTGCCATGGTATTGTTGTTGTTAGGTGCCATTGAGTTGGTTCTAATTCATAGTGGCCTTGCGTACAACAGAACAAAACATTGCCCGGTCTTGTGCCAGCCTCACAATCCCTGCTATACCTGAGCCCATCATTAAAACCACTATGTCAATCCATCTCATTAAGGGCCTTCTCCTTTTTCACTGACCATTTCCATGGTAGCAATAATAAAAGAGAGGAATTCCCTATAGTCTGTGGGCGAGTGGACACTCCCTGTGGGTACTCCCTAACTTTCTACATGGACATATAAATGACACCACACAGTCATCATATATTGTGACTTATTATTAAAAATCAGAAGAAAAATAAATGAGCATGTTTCTTAAGACCATCTTATAGGTAGGCGTGGTTGACATTCTCTGGCATGGATTTTCTAGTTGTTGGCATGCCAAGGTCTTAAGACTAAAAGTAATTATGCCCAATGTAAGTTAGTTATTCTTTGCCAGTTAAAACTGTCTTTTCAAAGGATTTGAATATACTATCTCACGAATAGAAGTACAAGTGAAATAATGTGTTCAACTTCCAAACATAGTGAAAGTAAGAAAAAGTTGAATAACAGTAACAGAGGAACACGTTGGAGATTTAATGGTATTTCTAGCAGATTTCTAAGAAGATATACCTTATTTATATTAAAAATAGACAAGCTAGATAATAGTTATTGAACATTGTCTTTGGCCTGTATTGTTTTACCATTGTTCTCTATTGTGTGCATTATATCCCAAGAGGGAAAAAGTCTGTCACTCTATTATAGTTGTGTATTGAGCTGTAAGTTTTTGTGTTGTTTTTGTTGTTAGGTGCTATGGGTTGGCTCCGACTCATAGTGACCCTGTTACCACACAATGAAACATTGCCCTGTGCTGCACCATCCTCACAGTCCTTGCTCTGTTGAGCCCATCCTTGCAGCCATTGTGTCAATGCATCTCATTGAGAGTCTTCCCCTTAAGCATGATATCCTTCCACGGGGACTGGTCCCTTCTGACAACATGATCAAATTAGGTGAGACAAAGTCTGTCCATTCTCACTTCTAAGGAACTAACTTTTTCCCTTCCTAATTTTTGTGTAAAAGTACTTAATTGACTAAATGATGTTGTTGTTGTTGTTATGTGCCATCGAGTCGGACCGACTCATAGCTACCCCTCCTTGAGTTTCCGAGGCAGTATCACTACGGAAGTAGATTGCCCCATCTTCCTTCTGAGGAGTGGCTGGTGGATTTGAACTGCCAGCCTTCTGGTTAGCAGTCAAGTGCCTTAGGCACTATGCTACCAGAGCTGAATGATAATGGTGCCTAAAGTGGAGCATAGTGTGTTTCTTACTCTGGTATCCAGATTCAAACATCCTCTCAATAGCATAATGATAATATGTTTGCATGAAGTATATGAACATGGTTAATACGTTACCATTGTTATTAGGTGTCAGCGGCTCAGGTCCGACTCACAGCAACCCGTGTACCACAGAACGAAACACTGCCTGGTCCTGTGCCGTCTTCACAATCGTTGTCATACTTGAGTCTATTGCTGCACTCACTCTGTCTTCCTCTTTTTCACTAACCCTCTACTTCACCAAGCATGATGCCCTTGTCCAGGGACAGGTCCTTCCTGATAACTTTACATTAGACAAAGTCTCACCAACCTCACTCCTAAGGAGCCTGCTGGCTATATTTCTTCGATGACAGATTCGTTTTTTATTCTGGCAGTCCGCAATATATTCTATGATCTTCCTCCACATCATAATCCAAAGACACTAATTCTTTGATCTTCCTTATTCATTTTTTAGCTTTCTCATGCACATGAGGAGATTGAAAATATCATAGTTTGGGTCAGGTGCATCTTAGTCTTCAAAGGGACATCTTTGCTTTTTAACACTTTAAAGAGGTCCCTTGGAGCAGATTTGCCCAATGTAATATATCATTTGATTTCTTGACTGCTGCTTCCATGGGTGCTGATTGTGAAGCCAAGTAACATGAAATCTCACCTTTCTCTGTTAATGTCCTGCTCCAACTGTTTTTGAATTATCTTTAGCAAAATTTTACTCACATATGATAATAATTGATATTGTTTGATAATTTCCACCTTCTGTTGCACCTTTCTTTGGAATGAGCACAAATATGGATTTCTTCAGTCAGTTTGCCAGGTAGCTGTCTTCCAAATTTCTTGGCATTGCTGAGTGAATGCTTCCAGCAAGGTTCTGGGGAGAGGGGCAGTTCAAAGGTGGGTGGATGGATGATAAGCCTAGGCAGGGTAGATGCCCCAGGATTCCTTAGGTAGGAGGCCCCAGTGGTAGCCCAAAGTGGCACAGTCCCAGGAAACAAGCTACAGAAGTAGCCAAAGCTCAGCTGAGCAGGCAGGAGTCTAGGTGTGGTGGTTATGTTTGTGTGTCAACTTGGCTGGGCCTGGTTGAGTTGCTGGGTAGCTGGTGGTAGTATTCTCTATGATGACACTGGCAATCAACTCCATGGTGGGATCTACCATAAGCAGCTGAGTAGCTGCTTTGGGTATGTGGTCTGCTTCCTGTATATAAGGAGAAGCTTTAGAAATGGTCTCTAGCCTATGGCACGCTTGGACCCTGCACATAGCCATTGCTCAGCAGCCTGTTATGCTCTGCTGACCTTGGGGCTTACAATGGGCTTAAGTTAATGGCCTGCCATGTGGTTTGGTAACATCGGGACTATGCCTTTTTACTTGTCAACCTTGGGGCTTCTCAGCCTCTGTAGCCAGCCTCTGTCTGAGTGAAGAAATGCCTCTAGCTCCAGTGGGCCAGGAGCAGGAGGCAGAGCTGGACCCCTAGAGGGGCTTTCACCCAGCCTCTAGAGCCTGGCACTTTGAACTTGGACTTAAAAACTCCTGTTAGTTAAGGCCTTCCCTTTGGTGGTATATTCTTGTCAGAACAGCACTAGGTAACCAGAACACTAGGCCAGGGAAGAGAGCTACACAGGGCCCAGTTGGGCTGCCTCATCATGTTGGACTTCAGCAAGTACAAGGAGCAGCTAAAGGAAAATAAAGAAGAGCAGTACAAGGAGAACCTGCACCAGAAGCCCAGCCACAGAGTTACTAAGCTGGGACCAGGGCAACTGGGACCTGCAGAGCACCTCCTGGGTAAATGGCAATGAATCAAAAAAAAACCTTGATCAGAGGTGCTAAAGAGTAGCATAGTGCATTGATATGCTCTTCCCTCACCATAAGAAGACCCTAAAATACTGGGATATGCCTCCCTCGCTTTGAGCACATCACCCCATGAAATGAAAGGCAATGCAAACTGAAGGTCCAGTGCCTACCTCTGCCCTCCTCCTCTGATAACATGGTTGTGACCCGTAGACAGGTGCCTGGTCAGTGGTCAGATGACCAGATAGGTCCAGGGCCTCTATGTGGGCAACATCCCCTTTGGCATCTCTGAGGAGGCCATGATGAACTCCTTCAATGCCTTGGTGCACTGACCCAGGACCCAGGCAATCTAACCTTGACTTGCAGATCATCCAGCACAAGAATTTTGCCTGTTTGGAGTTCCACTCTGTGGAGGAGACCACACAGGCAATAGTCTTGGATGGTATCATCCTCTAGGGCTAGTCGCTGAAGACCCACAGACCTCACAATTACCAGCTGCTACCTGGCCTGTCAAAGAATTCCTCCATCTGTGTACCTGGTGTTGGTCCAATGAAGTCCCTGACTCTGCCCACAGGCTCTTCATTGAGGGCTTACGCAACTATTTGCATGACACCTGGGTGAAGGAGCTGCTATCCTTTTTCCGACTACCCAAGGCCTTCAACCTGGTCAAGGAGATGGCCATGGGGATCTCTAAGGACTACGTTTTCTATCAGTATGTGGACATCAATGTCACAGACTAAGCCTTTCTGAGGCTGAACTGGATAAAGCTGGGGGACAAAAAACTGCTAGTCCAGCTGGTGAATGTGGGTACCAGGAATGCCACGCTGAGCATGATCTCCTAGATGCCGGTGACCATGCAAGTGCTCACGTGCTTTCAGACGCAGAGGGACGGCCACCCAACTGAGGCACAGTGCCTCACGGACATGGTGCTTCCCAAGAAGCTGCCAGACCAGGAGAACGTGTGTAACCAGTGCAGCAAGTACTGGCTCTTCAAGTCCATTGAGATCCTCTAGTCCATGGACTGGGAGTCTAGGAGCCTAGCTGAGGAAGGACCTTTGTGGAGTTCATCTCAGAGTCTGACTGCCAGAAAGCCATACAGGGCCTGATGAGCTGCAAGTTGCCAACAGAGTGGTTGTCACAAGATACTGTGACCCCAACTCTTAACTCTACTCAAATTTCTGGTAGAGGCAGCAAGGGAGGAGGTGGGAGCAGCACAGGTGGGAGGGCTTCATACTCCCCCCATTTTTTTCCCCTCTGAAGATGATGAACAGAGGAAGGATAGGTAGCAGCCACTGGAATAGCAGGTGGAATGGGGATAGTGGACATGAAAGTGTACACATGCTCCCACAGACACATGTGCTCATGACACAGTGGGAAGAGTCAGAGTAGGGATGAGCACAAAGGATGGGTTAGGACCCCAGGATCTTCCCCAGGTGGCCTCTCCTCATTTGTACCTCCCCCTCCTCTTGCCCACAGTAGGAACTTTGCATGTTTGTTACATTTTATGGCCAAAGTGTTTCTACTTTTATTGCCCCACCCTCAGTCCCCAGCCTTTTCCTGGACCACAGCTTCTGTCCTCTGGGCCTCTGGCCCTCTCTGGTCCCTCCCTGGTTTCTTACTAGTTGATTATCTCCTCTTTAGGCTCCCCTAGACCTGCTCCCCTGCTCCCAACCTTGTGGCCCCTGTCCCCTCCTATTTTCTGTGGCAGTTTCATATTTGTTAAGATGAATTTGCTCACTTAACTATTGTTTTGTATTAAAAAATGTAT
>NW_006921760.1:5608335-5620962 GCF_000298275.1 Orycteropus afer afer
GCTATGAGTCGGGGCCGACTCGACGGCACATAACAACAACAACAACAAATATATATATATATGAAACTATGTGCTTGTACTATAATATATGTATATATTACTATATACCAAAAGCAAACCAAACTCACTGCCTTCGAGTCACATCTGACTCATACCGACCCCTCCTTGGGTTTCCAAGGCAGCATCACTATAGCAGTAGATTGCCAAATCTTCCTTCTGAGGAGTGGGCAGTGGGTTTGAACCGCCAGCCTTCTGGTTAGCAGTCAAATGCCTTAGGTGCTATGCCACCAGAACTCCCATATGGCTGTGTGTGTGTGTGTATATACACTATAAATTAGTATTTCTTTGACAAGGAACCCTGGTGGTGAAATGGTTAAGCACTTGTCTGCTAACGGAAAGGTGCCCAGTTTGAACCCACCACCATTCGAAGGGAGCAAGATGTGGCAAAGTGCTTCTGTAAAGATTACAGCCTTGGAAACTGTATGGGGCAGTTCTGCCCAGTCCTGTAAGGTCATTATGAGTCAGAATCGACCTGACAACAACGGGTTGGTGGTTTTTTCTTTGAAAGTACTAAATTTCTTGCTAAGGGTGTCATAGTGTTCTCAAAGCTTTGGTATAGTCCAAGAAAGATTTAATGATAGCTCTTTAAACTTTCAGTTTCATTCATTTGCTTCCTAATTATTTTGCTATAAATATATCAATAATATTCTTTAAATAACAACAATTATATAGTTTCCAAAATGTGCCAAGCTAGTGATGGTTCCCTCTTCAGACCCTTACCATTTGTATAAGTTACATGCATTATGCCAATGATATGACCCAATTATCATCACTCGAATTAGATACAGATGTTACTAACAATTACTTATATAGTTTCTCTTCTTTCAGATCTAGTTTTAACATATCCCCAAGTATGCTCCCTCTCCAAAGGCTAAACAAAACAAAAGAAAACTGAACTCTCTTTTGTTAAGAAATTGCTACTTAAATGTTATAACACTTTGCAAGATTCTCAATG
The DNA here is from genome assembly GCF_000298275.1 of Orycteropus afer afer. Lineage (NCBI taxonomy): Eukaryota > Metazoa > Chordata > Mammalia > Tubulidentata > Orycteropodidae > Orycteropus > Orycteropus afer. Next base: position 5,609,351 of record NW_006921760.1, read on the forward strand.
TCAATAGGATTAAAGAGGAAGACAGAGACAAACTGGACTCATGAAACCAAATCTTTTCTTTCCGGCCACCAAATGCTGTTCCCTGCTTAGTGTTCACACCCTGGAAAGGGTTGCAGGCAGTTATCATGTTCCCGCTTAGTCATTGCTTAGCCAAGCTATACATACTCTTTTCATCTTTCTTCATACACTAAGTCAAACTCTTCTTTCGAATTTCCTCTGAACTCTCTCCAACACTTCTATGTATTTTAAAAATAGCATTCTCGTGTTGACAATGTGTCCATTGTTTTCTATTTTAGAACTCTTTTAATGGAGCCAGAGCAGCATACTGAGTTAGTTTGAAAGAGTTTATTTCAGAGAGGACATGTAAATAAAAGTATCATTATTATTACAAATAGTCAGTTGCTGAAGTGACAATGGAGGATTGTAGCGAACCATGATTTCACTTTTCTACCTTTGTGCATTGTAAGGATAGATAATTTCAAACATCACATTTACTTTTAAATTCTTTTTTTTTTCTCTGAATATATTTTAGGATGGACTGTATGATATATGGTAATATCTTCCAAATGCCCTTTCTTTAAGCATGTTGCTCATCCAGTATTACAGTTGGAAGTCTAAATTTTCCAATTTATATGTTCACCTCCACTTACCTATGCCTTCTCACACTATATTCCAACTTGAATCAGGTTTTGCAATGAAATAAATGCATTGTACTTTGATCCAGCAAGAGAATTTGAACTCCTTCATCATCCTCAGTAGAGGAAAAGGGATGTGTTATTTCACTGTACTTCACGTTTCAAGAAATGGAAATCACGAGTTTCTCTACTTTCTGCCTCCTTCCCAAAGAATCCCAAGGTTTTCCCTTAGTTCACATGCAACATACAGTCTCTGGAGCTGTTGGTCCAGTCTCCATGGCTCTGTTTGCCAGTAATTCCCAGTTGTCTAGTGCATAAGAGATGAGTGAGGATAACAGGGAGGTGAGAGTGGAATCTCTCCTGCGGACACAATATTAGTGAGTAGGAGCTCGGGACTCTCCTCTTCCTGTAAGAAATGATTTCATGGATATAAACGAGTGGCTCTATAAGCATTCTGCCTGAAGATGGATAATTATTATTATTACCATCATTACTATCCTCTGTTTGTCCAGAAAGAAGGATGAACCAAAGAGCTGAAATCACTTGAAAAAATCCTGTGATGAAGAGTTGCCACACATTTCTGAACTAGGCACGAACATGTTAGAGACTTCATCTTAGTAACTCATTGGTATTCAGAGGGATATTGTAAGCCTATCAGAATAATTTGACACCTGCATTATCAATAAAGCAAGTTTAACTAAATACATAAACCTGAAAATTAGGATTGAATAGTAGGAAAAGAGTAAACCATCTGAAAAAATATAATTTAAAGCATAAAGAAGGAGAATGTAGCTGGTTTGTGTTTCCTTGTGTGTGGTGGTGTAATAGGGAGGAATCATGTAATGTCAGTACTTGGCAAATTCCTATATGCAAATTTTTGCTGCAAGAAAACAGGACATAGAATTCACTATCTGAAATTTTCACTTTGTATCTAAACGCTTTGGTTGTATAGGCACCATCACAATCTTATTATTTTTATATAACAAGGATAAAAAGTCTCTAAAATATTCTTATATTTTATGAAGTGAAAGTCCATTCCTTCTGTGAGCACATGAATAGTACTTATTTAGATTATGGGTTAATGACTTGAGAAGTCTTTCACCAGTCAACTTAGGGGTGTTTACGAATGCTTGTTGTTGTTAGGTGCCGTTGAGTCGTTTCCAACTCATAGCGACCCCATGCACAGCAGAATGAAATACTGCCCAATCCTGCGCATGCTTAGAAATGTAATTATGCAACTATGAACATTTCCTCTGTGTCATGGATTGAATTGTATCCCTCCAAAAAATATGTGTCAGCTTGGTTAGACCATGATTTTCAGTGATTTGGTAGTCATATAATAATGCAATTTGGCAGTTACGTAATAAAGTAGTCATCTCCATGATGTGATCTCATGTGATCAGACAATCATTTGTAAAAGAATTAGGATGGGGCACAACTACCTTAAGTAACTCACAGCCCTGATGTGATGTAAGGGGAGTTTCCCTGGGGTGTGGCCTGTGTCACCCTTTATCTTACAAGAGACAAAAAAAGAGAGAAATGAACAGAGAAGGAAGGACTTCTACCAACATGAAAGAACTGAGCATATCTTTTGGACCCAGGGTCACTGAGCTGAGAAGCTCCTACATCCAGTGGAAGATCAGTATACATGGGATCTCCAGGGAATGCTGGGCCCACAGATTATTCAAAAGCGGTGAGGAACTTTACCCAGAGCTGAAGAGAGAAAAAGCCTTCCCTAAGCTGGCACCTTGAATTCAGACGGCTAGCCTCCTAAACTGTGAGAGAACACATTTCTGTTTGTTAAAGACATCCACTTGTATGCCTGTTATAGTAGCACTAGATAGCAAAGACACTCTGACTTTCAGGTTATTTACTTTTATTTGTTTTTCAATAAGTAGGCCTGGTAGTTTAGTGGTAAGGAGTTCCATTGCTAACCAAAAGGTCATGGTTAGAACCCATTAGAAGTTCCCTGGATGCAAGATGTGGCAGTGCACTTCCATAAAAATGCACATTCTTGGAAACCCTATGGGATGGTTCAGTTCTGTCCTATAGGGTCACTATGAATTGGAATCAACTCAATGGGAATGGGTTGATTTGTTTGTTTTTCCTATGCTTGTTTAAAAGTCTACAGATTTTTCAGAGAGGGACACTCCTGATGATTTCCTTTTCTTCCTCTCTTCTCTCTTTTCTTCTGCCTTCCTTCCTTCCTTCCTCCTTCCCTCCTTCCCTTTCTCTTCCTTCCTTCCTTCTCTATTTATTTCTATTTAAAGAAGAGAACATAATTTCCTATATCATTATAAAATTTTCAAGATATTAGATGCACAATGTACAAAATATGAAGTGGGTGCACATAAATATTCAAAGTGAGTATTCAAAGTTAGGGAGGGGAGTTCTGCCAAGGTTGTTACTCATCTTGCCATTTTTGCTTTCTTATTCCTTTATAAATATCAGAGCTCTGTTCATGGCCGATTACAATCCAACTTGCAAGAGACAATGAACATTAAAGAGTAAATAGAATAAAGGTATAAAGGGCAATGTGGGTGTTAGTTATCAAACTAAACAAGTAAATATACAGAAATTTGAAAACTCAGGAAACAGGGTTTAAGTTTTTTACACTAAATAGACTAATGTGTAAACTATGGTTTTATCAAGGGTTGAAAATATAAAATTGTTTTCAGAAGTAAACATAGATCCAATGATCATGTCATTTCCATGCTATGTGTTCATTTTCTTCTCCATGAAAATAGAATCTCTCACTTTTCGCAGAAAGCTAGAGAACTGCGCTGAAGTAAAAATGAGTTCCAATCATGTTTCTGGATCAGGGACAGAGCTATACTTTGTGGGTGAGAAAATCTTCAGTAGCTTTGAGTTTCTGCTTAATCTTAATTCTAGCATGAACTATCTCCAAGACTTTCTTCTCTACCCAGAGCCATGGCTGGAAGGGAGAGTGGGTCAGAGAGTTTCTGTCTCCTCCCAGCTTCCATGAAGTTTCACAGGCAATGTCCCTAAGAACTCTCTCATTACCATTTCCACTCAGATTGAAAGAACTCTACTCCATGTACCGGAGACGAGTAAATGAGAAGGGTTCCAATTCCAACAGCGTCACAGGAAAGACCGGCAACTCAGTGGAAGGACTTTCAAAGACACACACACAGACTTTCACTTTTTCTTCTCAGCCACTCCATGATGGTCACCAATAAGAGTGACTAATTTTCTCTGAGCACTTAGGACGAGCCAGTTACCTGGCACCACATCATTACTACCTGGTCTATTAGGAGAAGGTGGGAGTTAAGGGAGACAGGTTTGCCCTCCCGCGCTCACATTGGCAAACTTGAGTTAACAGTCTTTTATTTTTAAAGGTATTAAATAATAAAATAACAACACTGTTAAATGTAGTAAGTTTCAACTTTTTAAAATGTTTACAAGAAACTAGAGTATAAAAATCCCTTTTAAGAGAATAGTACCTCAATTACCCAAGGAATTCAGTCACATTAATATTCACTGTAACCTTGCTGCTGCCTGATAAAAAATGAAAAATGGTCTTAAAAGACTATTAGTTAAAAATATATATCTGAGGTTTCCAGCTTATCTTAATTCTACATGCAGTTCCTGACCTCTAAATCCATAATGGAAATGTTACTTTCACATTGGTTTTCTTCCTTCAGAAGAAAAGACTTAACGGTATTTAATCTTCAAATATTCTCATATGCAACCATACTTGTTCTATGTGAACTTTCATCCATCATAAAACAGTAATCATATCCATCCCCCCAAAAAAGAGAGAAATTAGTTTTTTGCTTCTTATGGGTGTATATGTTCTTGACCCTAATAATTACTTTCACGGAGCTTGTTTATTGGTCTTAGTAAGTCTATTTCTTGTAATCTTAGACTGGCAAAACATCTCTTAGTTCATGTCTACGTCCCCAAAAGATACCTGTCTAATATATCCTTACCAACTGGCAGAGAATGAGACTCCACACCCTTTTTCTGGAAATACAATTTGTAAGTCTCTGATCAGCAAGTCTTATTAAGACACTTAAAGAAAACCCTTACAAAAATCCCTGTCTGTTTTCAATTAGCTACTTTGCATGGAAACAACCAAGTTGTTTAGCTTTGTTCTCTGCAGATACGTGATTATCAAATGTCAACTACCAGTTTCTCTAGATTACGTGACCAATGTTCTTTTCTGTTCATTTTGCTATTTGTGTTTACTTAGAAAGTGTAGAAAAGAATAAAATGTCCTTATAATGCAATACTGAATTTGAAAAGAAATACTACTTTATGTAGTTGTTTATTGGTTAAAAAAAAAAAACAACAACCCACTGCCATCGAGTCAGGTCTGACTCATAGTGACCCCTCTTTGGGTTTCCGAGGCCGTATCACTACAGAAGTAGATTTCACAACCTTCCTTCGTGGGAGTGGCTGGTGGGTTTGAACTGCCAGCCTTCTGGTTAGCTTCTAGTTAGCAGTCAGATGCCTTAGGCACTATGCCACCAGAGCTCCCTCTTGTTTATTGGTAGAAATCATAAACTATGACTGGGTTTATAGAATTTACTTATTCAGCAAACATGTACTGACTGCTGTGTACCAGGTATTTTGCAAGATTCTAGATATAAAAAGTCATAAGACATGAACCTTGAAAAATACGTAGCAAATAATTACACCCTTTTTTTTTAAAACCAGCTGCTCTCAAGTCAATTCTGACTCATGGAGACTCCATGTGTGTCTGCTAGGGATTTGTATAATGTTCTGTGAGACATAAGGAGTGACTTCTGTCCAAGAGAGTTGAAAACATTTTTACAAAGTAAGAGATATTTAAAGGAGCCTGAATGGTGCAAGTGGTTTGCAGTTGGCTACTAACCCAAAGGTTAGTGGTTCGAATCTACCCAGTCACTCCATGGAAGAAAGGCCTGGTGAACAGCTTCCAAGAAAATCCTATGGAGAAGTTGTACCATGTAGCATGAATCTACTAGTTGTCAACAGTAGGGGGCCAACTGGTCGGCAAATAACAAAAGCAGGAGACATTTCAAGCAGCTGTTACAAATTGAATGGTAACTGTTCAAATGAAGATGTGACCTTTACGTGTAAAGGTACAGAGTTTCTGAAATAGCATAGCTAACAGCAAATGGTTCAATAAGGCTGCAACATAAGGGTATATAGGTAAAGTTTTAGGAGTTGAAAGTAAAAGGTTTTATTGAAGCCTAGCATTGAGAACTATATGCCCGCCTTGTGAAGCATTTGGTTTTATCTTGTTCTATGTATTCATTCAAGAAATTATTTTAATAAATACCTATCGAGAACCTATGATGTGCCCAGCAGTGTGCTAAACACTGAAGACAGTGAAAAGACAAAATCCCTGTTATTAAGGAGTTTATACTTTGTTGGTGGAAGACATTAACAAGTCAAGGAGACAATTAACATAAACTGTTGTCTCTTGTCAAGTTGATTCTGACTCATCATGATCCTGTCTGACAGTGCAGAGCTGCCCCATAGGGTACCCTACGCTGTTATGTTTATAGGAGCAGGGCACCAGGTCTTTCTCTGTGAAGCCTCTGGGTGGGTTTGAACCACTGCCCTTTCCATTGTTGTTGTTGTTGTTATGTGCCGTCGAGTCGGCCCCAACTCATAGCGACCCCTCCTTGGGTTTCCGAGGCAGTATCACTATGGAAGTAGATTGCCCATTGCCCAACCTTCCTTCCGAGGAGTGGCTGGTGGGTTTGAACCGACAGCCTTCTGGTTAGCAGTCACGTGCTTTAGCCACTATGCTACCAGAGTTCCTGCCCTTTCCATTAGCAGCTGAGTACTTAACCATTGCACTGCCAAGGCTCCTATATTAATAAAGTAATAATCAAATGTAGTATTAGCTATTGTAAGTGTTATCAAGAAAACTACAAAACTATAAGAGGAAAGGAAGTGATGCGGAATAAAAGAGTGATTAGGGAAGCTACTCAAAGACTGTAACACTTGAAATGGATCAGTTTTAAGGAAGGCAGTGAGCTTTGTAAAGAGTGTCCCAGGCAGAGACACAAGAACAAGTTCAACAACTCTGAGGAAGAATTTCTTAAATAATAAAATACTATCATTTAAATTCAGATGGAATAAACTATGAAGACTATGACACTATCCAGTATTGACAGAAAACCCTGTCATTGACAAGAGGATGACTTGAAATATAATCTTTTTATTAAGGAAAAAAAAAGCTTAATATAACAGTATCAAAATACTTAACCCTAAATTCCTCATTAATATTACCATTGCCTCTCACCTAGAAAGGAAACTCTGGGGTGGGAACATTTTGGGAGATGCTGAACATTTCAGTGTTGAACATTTGTCCCGAGTTTTAGATCTATATTTATTGAAATGTATTAATTACCAAAAGATCATATTATGAGCAATCATGTCAATGTTATTAAACCATATACATGAATGTTACACACTTTGATAACTGTTTTTTCACTGAAATTGTTCACGACAGTCGTTGAAGTAGGAAATTTTATAGTGCAAATAATGACAATTCAGTGGGAGCTCTGGTAGCATAGTGGCTAAGGCACTTGACTGCTAACCAGACGGCTGGCGGTTCAAACCCACTAGCCACTCCTCGGAAGGAAGGTTGGGCAATCCTACTTCCGTAGTGATACTGCCTCGGAAACCCAAGGAGGGGTCGCTATGAGTCAGGTCTGACTCGACGGCACATAACAACAACAACAACAACAATGACAATTCAGAGTTCAATAGCTTCTTCAGTTTCACATTCTTCTATTTTCATGTGAAAAAAATACTGTTTCTCTCACTGTCATTCCAGCTATTTGTTACTAAGTCTAGATGCTAAAACATAGAATATTATTAGGAAAGATTTGGGGTTTTGAAGGGTTATTTCTGACATCAGCTTCATGTTTGCTTCTGTGCTCTAACTTGGGTTTAGTTTCAATTTACAGTATGTTCAAGCCAAGCACCTCTGGAGACACCAAGGAGACAAATAGATCGACTAAAAGAACATCAGGGGGTGAGATGCACCACCTAAGGAAACATCTTTAAATTCCCAGGCTCATCATAGATTTTCCCTGCCAGAAGAGTTTTACTTGCCACCTTCTCAGAACTTTCTTACACACACACCCACTAAAAGGATATTCCTTTTCCCTACCCTGAGAGATCGATTCTTTGTTATTTTGAAATTTATCTGCAATAAAAAATATTTACCATGTTAAATGTCCTCAAATTTGTGCTGCTTTTGATTTTATGACTAACCTTCTCTTCTGTCATCTGACATTTGCCCATGAATTTCTGTTCAGAACTAAAGCCTTAGACAAAGACTTGACAGATTCTCCCACAGCAGCACCCTATCCTAAATAAAACAAGTGATGGTTTCCCATATGTTTTATGAAGCTGCACACAAGCTGTTTAATTGCAGTAAGTCTTAGTAGGAGAATTTGAAACTTAGGGTACAGAAAAAATATATTTTCCTTCTGTAGAGCAAAGCAATTCTCCAGAATTCCCATGGTCCCTTCAGAACACTAAAAGCAGGGTATGATGTACCCCTGCTGCCTTGTACTTTCACAAGAAGATAAAGAAAAGGAGTCAAATCTGATGTGTTAGAAGCCAAGTCATAACGAATGGTAAGGCGACCCAGGCAGCAGGTCAACCCTTAGGTGTCAATGTCTCATGTAAATTTGTTTTTAGTTCAGCCAATCTTTTTCCTCTTCTCCTCTGGCTCCAAGGGTAAGCTATAAATCTAGTCTGGATACCTTAATTCTGTATAACACTTCAAACACTTTGTCAATAGGATGTAGATAAATCTTTACTTGTATTTAATGAGTTGGTTGAGTTTACATTGTCATAAGAGAGTTATAGCAACTGATTGTTCAACATATTTGCTTTGGAAATAGCAGAAGTTTGAAGAATCCAAGTTTTCATTGACAGCACAAGAGGACAAATGGGGTATGAGTCAAAGAGAGACAGGTGTTCTGTTCCACACTCATTGCTACCTATGATCCTTCGGCCTGAAGGTGAGATGCTTGCCTGTGGTTTAAGGTAGGAAAGCACTGAATGAATTTTGTTCCTCCTCGGAGACTTTTTGAATTAGTTTGTAAAGAATTTTAATTAGATAAAGAGAAAAAACTAAATTTCTTTTTCTTTACCTAATACATGGTGAATTTAAAAGGAACAATTGTGGAAGTCAAGTGGTCAGACAGGAGTTAGTGTATATTTATTTTTTATTTGAATAAGGACAGTAATGTTCAGAGCTGCAATGCCAATATGTCAGCTACTAGCCACAGGTGGCTATTATGCATACAAAATGTGATTAGTACAAACCAAGATTTGCTAAGTGTAAAACACACACTGGATTCAAATACTTCATGCAAAAAATAATAAAATATCTCACTAATGTTTTTATATTGATTACCTGTTAAAATGATATTTTTGATATACTGGGTTAGATAAAAATATATTACTAACTTTAATTTTATCTCTTATTTTCCACCTTTTTAATGTGGCTACTGGGAAATTAAAATTTCATATATCGTTTGCATTTGTGTTTTGCATTATAATACTATTGGGCAGTATTGGTTTAGAGAGTTAGCTTGTCAAGTTCACAACTTAGAATGTGTAATAAGAATATTCATAATACACATTAACATTTATAAAGCACTCATAAAGGGTTAACTACTTAGGTACTTAGGAGCTCTGGTAGCATAGTGCCTAAGGCACTTGACTGCTAACCAGAAGGCTGGCGGTTCAAACCCACCAGCCACTCCTCGGAAGGAAGGTTGGGCAATCTACTTCTGTAGTGATACTGCCTCGGAAACCCACGGAGGGGTCGCTATGAGTCGGGGCCGACTCGATGGCAAATAACAACAACAACACTTAGGTACTTAGATCCTATCAAGTCCTCTATGAATTCTACTACCATCGAGTCAATCCAACTCAAAGCAACCCCCTTTGGGTTTCTGAGGTGGTAAATCATTACAGAAGTAGATTGCCCAGTCTTCCTTCTGCAGAAGGGCTGGTGGGTTTGAACCCCCAACCTTCTGATTAGCAGTCAATTGCTTTAGGCATTATGCCACCTGAACAGTGTATCATTATTCACATTTTTCAGATGAAAAAAACTAAGGCTTTCAGAATTTTAAGTAACTTTGTACAAGATGTCAAGCAAGTATGTGGCCTAAATTAAAACAAACAAAATATGAGTATATCACATTTCTATTAATCATTCACAGTATAGTTATATCAATTTGTGATGTGTGTGTATTTGAGTGTACATCTTTTGTAGTCTTTTTTTAGTTTGCATACTGTAAAATTTACTCCTTTTGGTATGTAGTTAATGCATAGAGTCATGTAGGCATATTCATAAATATCACCCCTAAAATTATTTTGAACTGTCTCTTTACAGCCAGGGATCGTGGAGCTGGCATGGGATTGGGCAATGTTTCATTTTGCTGTGCACGGGGTCGCTATGAGTCGGAAATGACTCAATGTCACCTAACAACAACAACAACTTTACAGCCAACCTCTCCCTTGACCCACAACCACTGATCTATTCCATGTCCCTACAGTTTTGCTTTTTCCAGACTGTCATAAAATTGAAAAAATGCAGTATATAGCCTTTTGAATTTAGCTTCTTTTTCTTAACATTTTTATTACGAATAAAATTCTTTTCTAAGTATGTAACATAACTTGCTTATCCATTTACCACTGGAAGGACATTAGAATTATTTCCAATTTTTTATGATTACGAACAAAGCTGTTAGAAATATTTGTGTACAGATTTTTGTGTGAGCATACATTTTCGTTTATATTTGGTAAGGGAGACAATCACTGGAAGAGTGATTGCTGGATATCATAGTAAGTATAAGTTTAACTATATAAGGTACTACCAAGCTGTTTCTCCAACTTTTCATGGCTACAAGCAGTGTATGAGAGTTTCAATTACTCTCCTTCTTCATCAGCACTTGGCATTGTATGGTATTTCATTATCGTTGCTTTGTTTTTATGTGTAATGGTATCTCATTATAGTTCTACCTTGCAATTCCCTAATAAGTAATGATGTTGACTGACATTTTATGTGCTTGTCTGTTATTCGTATATGTTCTTTGATAAAATACCTATTGAAATGTTTACACATTTTTAATTGGGTTGTTTTGTATTAATCAATTTTAGGAGTTATTTATATATTCTTTATATAAGTCCTCTATCAGATATGACTTACAAATATTTTCTCTCAATTTCTACCTAGGACTAACTGACAGACAAGTTTGTCTCCCTTAGCTGTTCAAAACCTCTCAAATGTAATATGTCAAATATAATATTCATTGTAATCAATAAGCAAATATTTTTAAATTTTCCATACAAGAAAAGGAAAAGAGACTCCAAATGGCTCACTAAGAACAACATACACAAAAGCTAACAGTATTAAAGGAGATGGACAAAAAGGTTTTAAGATACACAAAAAGCAAGTGACAAAAAAGGCACAAGTAAGACTTTTCTTATTGATAACGACAGTGAATGTGAATTGAATAAATGTTCCAATCAAAAGGCACAGTGGCAGAATGGATAAGAGCAAAACAAAACAAAACATGATCCAACTATACGCTGCTTACAAGAGACGCACCAGAAAAGATCCATGGAGATGTATAGTTTGAAAGTTTAAGGATGAAAAACATATGTGATGCAAATAATAAAAGAGAGTTGGGGAAGGTGGCAATCTTAATATCAGACAAAATATTCTTTAAGACTTAATTCTTAAGTACAATTGGGAAAGAGCTTCATCATCAGAGCAGAACCAACCTTAAAGATATGGATAAAGTAAAGCTTTCAAGACCTCCGTTTGCTGAACTGGCATGACTCAAATTGAAGAGAAACAGCTGCAAACATCCATTAATAATTGGAACATGGAATGTACAAAGTATGAATCTAGGAAATATGGAAGTTGTCAAAAATGAAACAGAACGCAGAAAGATTGATATCCAAGGCATTGTTGTT
>NW_006921760.1:5621702-5624332 GCF_000298275.1 Orycteropus afer afer
ACTGCTAACCAGAAGGCTGGTGGTTCAAACCTACTAGCCACTCCTCGGAAGGAAGATGGGGCAATCTACTTCCATAGTGATACTGCTTCGGAAACCAAAGGAGGGGTTGCTATGAGTCAGGTCCGACTTGATGGGACATAACAACAATAACAACAATACATTGTCTGATATTCTGACTGCTGCTTCCATTGGGTCCTAGGCATTAGAGGGCTGAAATGGACCGGTTTGGCCATTTTGAATCAGACAACCATACGATCTACTATACTGGGAATGACAATTTGAAAAGGAATGGCGTGACATTCACCATCACAAAGGATGTTTCAAGATCTGTCCTGAAGTACAATGCTGTCAGTGATAGGATAATATCTGTATGCCTACAAGGAAGACCTGTTAATACAACTATTATTCAAATTTATGCACGAACCACCAAAGCCAAAGATGAGGAAATTGAAGATTTTTATTAACTTCTGCAGTCTGAAATTGACAAAACATGCAATCAAGATGTGTTAATTATCACTGGTGACTGGAATGCAAAAGTTGAAAACAAAGAAAAATCACCGGTAGGTGGAAAATTTGGCCTTGGTGACAGAGATAAGCTGGAGATTGCAAGATAGAATTTTGCAAGACCAATGACTTATTCATTGCAAATACCTTTTTTCAACAACACAAACACTGGCTTTACATGTGGACTTCACAAGATGGAATACACAGGAATCAGACTGACTATATCTGGGGCAAGAGGCAATGGAAAAGCTCAATATCTTCAGCCAAAACCAGGCCAGGAGCTGACTGTGGAACAGACCATCAACTGCTCATATGCAAGTTCAATTTGAAGTTAAAGACAATTAAAACAAGTCGATGAGAGCCAAAATATGACCTTGAATATACCCCTTCTGAATTTAGAGACCATCTAAAGAATAGATATGATGCATTGCACACCAACAACTGAAAATCAGATTTGTGGGATGACATCGAAAACATCATCTATGAAGAAAGCAAGAGGTCATGAAAAAGATGAGAAAAGAAACAAAGACCAAAATGGATGTCAGAAGAGACTCTGAAACTTGCTCTTGAATGGAGAATAGCTAAAGCAAATGGAAGAAAGGAAAAGATAAAAGAATTGAACGGAAGATTTCAAAGAACAGCTCAAGCAGACAAAGCCAATTACTATAATGAAATGTGCAAAGACCTGGAGTTAGAAAACCAAAAAGGAAGAAGAGGCTTGGCATTTCTAAGCTGAAAGAACTGATGGAAAATTTAAGCCTTGAGTTGCAATACTGAAAGATTCTATGGGCAAAATATTGAATGATGCAGGAAGCATCTAAAGAAGATGGAAGGAATATACAGAATCACTGTACCAAAAAGAACTGTTCAATGTTCATCCATTTCAGAAGGTGGCATATGATCTAGAACCAATGGTACTGAAGGAGGAAATCGAAGCTGCACTGAAGGAATTGGTGAAGAACAAGGCTCCAGGAACTGACGGAATACCAATTGAGATGTTTCAACAAATGGATGCCCCACTGGAGGCACTCACTTGGTTATGCCAAGAGATTTGGAAGACAGTTACCTGGCAAACTGACTGGAAGAGATCCATATTTGTACCAATTCCAAAGAAAGGTGATCCCACAGAATGTGGCAATTATTGAACAATATCATTAATATGACATGCAGGTAAAAATCTTACTGAAGATAACTCAAAAACGCTTGCAGCAGTATATTGACAGAGAACTTCCAGAGGTGCAAACTGGATTCAGAAGAGGATGTGGAACAAGGGATATAATAGCTGCTGTTAGATGGATCTTGGCTCAAAGCAAAGAATACCAGAAATACATTTACTTGGTGTTTTATTGACTATGCAAAGGCATTTGATTGTGTGGATCATAACAAACTGTGGATGACATTGAGAAGAATGGGAATTCCAGAGCATTTAATTGTACTCATGTTGAACTTGTACATAGACCATAAGGCTGCCATTCGAACAGAACAAGGGGACATTGCATGGTTTAAAATCAAGAAGGAAGTACGTGACGGTTGTACCCTTTCACTATACTTATTAAATCTATATGCTAAGCAAATAATCTGAATAAGAAGCTGGATTGAAGAAGAACATGCCATCAAGATTGGAGGGAGAATCATTAGCAACCTGTGATACACTGACAAAACAACTTTGCTTGCTGAAAGTGAGGATGACTTGAAGCACTTGCAGATGAAGACTGAAGAATACAGTTTCTGCAATTTGGATTATATCTGAATATAAAGAAAATAAAAATCCTTAAAACTGGACCTATAAACAGCATCATGATAAACAGAGAAAAGATTGAAGTTGTCAAAGACTTTACATTGTTTGGTTCTACAACCGACTCCAATGGAAGCAGCAGTCAGGACATCAGACGATGTATAGCACTGGGCAAGTCGGCTGCAAAGGACCTTTTTCAAGTGCTGAGGAACAAAGATGTCTCCTTGAGGACTAAGGTACACCTGACACAAGCCATGATATTTTCAATCACCTCATATGTGTGTGAGATCTGGACAATGAATAAGGAAGACCGAAGAATTGATGCTTTTGAGTTGTGGTGCTGGCGAAGAATGCTGAAAGTACCATGGACTGCTAAAAGAACTAACAAATT
>NW_006921760.1:5625524-5631750 GCF_000298275.1 Orycteropus afer afer
TTGCCCAGTACAATATGTCTTATGATGTCTTGACTGCTGCTTCCATTGGTGTGGATTATAGAACCAAAAATATGAAATCTTTGACAACTTCAATATTTTCTCCATTTATTGTAATGCTGCTTATTGATTCAGTTGGGAGGGTTTTTGTTTTCTTTTTACTGAGGTGTATTCAGTAAACTGTACTCTTCTATCTTCATCAGTAAGTGCTTCAAGTCATCCTCACTTTCAGCAAGCAAAGTTGTGTCGTCTGCATATCGCAGGTTGTTAATGAGCCTTCCTCCAATCCTGATGCCATGTTCTTCTTCATATGGTCCAGATTCTCGGATTTGTTCAGTGTACAGACTGAAGTACAGTGAAAGGATACAACCCTGACACACTCCCTTCCTGATTTTAAACCATGCAGCATGTTCTGTTCTATCCCCTTGTTCTGTTCAAATGGCAGCCTCCTGGTCTATGTGTACATTCCTCCTGAGTACAATTAAGTGTTGTGGAATTCCTATTCTTCTCAATGTTATATGTAATTTATTACGATCCACACAATCAAATGTTTTTGCATAGTCAAAGAAACACAAGTAAACACCTTTCTGGTATTCTTTGCTTTGAGCCAAGATCCATCTGACATCAGCAATGCTATCCCTCATTCTACATCCTCTTCTGAATCCAGATTGCATTTCTTCAAGTTCCCTGTCAATATATTTCTGCAACAGTTATTTAATTGTCTTCAGCAAGATTTTATTTCCACGTGATATTAAAAACATTGTTCAGTAATTTCCACATTCTGTGGGATCACCTTTTTTTGGAATGGGTACAAATATGGATCTCTTCTAGTCAGTTGGCCAGGTAGTTATCCTCCAAATTTTTTGGCAGAGAACAGTATGTGCCTTCAGCACAGAATCTGCTTGTTGAAACATCTTAATGGGTATTCTGTCAATTCCTGGAGGCTTCTTTAATGCCAATTCCTTCAGTGCAATTTTAACTTCTTCCTTTAATACCATTGGTTTTTGATCATATGCCACCTCCTGAAATGGATCAGCATCGACCAATTTTTTGGGGGGTACTGTGATTCTGGGTATTCTTTCCATCTCCTTTTGATGTTTCCTGCATCATTCAATATTTTTCCCATAGAATCTTTCAATATTGCAACTCGAGGCTTGAATTTTTTCCTCCATTCTTTCAGCTTGAGAAATGCTGAATGTGTTCTTCTTTTTGGTTATCTAACTCCAGGTCTTTGCACATTTCCTTTTAGTAATGGGCTTTGTCTGCTCGAGCTGCTCTTTGAAATCTTCTGTTCAGCTCTTTTATCTTGTCATTTCTTCCATTTGCTTTAGCTACTCTTCCCTTCAAAAGCAAGTTTCCGAATCTCTTCTGACATCCATTTTGGTCTTTTCTTCTTTTCCTGTCCTTTTAATGACCTTTTGCTTTCTTCATGGATGATGTTCTTGACGTCATCCCACCATTTGTCTGGCTTTGGGTGATTAGTGTTCAATGTGTCAAATCTGTTCTTTAGATGGTCTCTAAATTCAGGGGGCATATAATCAAGGTCATATTTTGGTATCCTAGACTAGTTTTAATTGTCTTCAGGTTCAATTTGAACTTGCATATGAGCAGTTGATTGTCTGTTCTATAGTCAGCTTCTAGCCTTGTTTTGGCTAAATATATTGAGCTTCTCCATTGCCTCTTTCCACAGATGTAATTGATCTGATTTCTGTGTAATCCATCTGGTAAAGTCCACATGTATAGCCACCAATTATGTTGTTGAAAAAAGCTGTTTGCAGTGAGAAAGTTGTTGGTCTTGCAAAATTCTATCATGTGATCTCAAGTGTCATTTCTATCATCAAGGGTGTATTTTCCAACTACTAGTGATTCGTCTTTGTTTCCAACTTTTGCGTTCCAATCACCAATGATAATCAACATACCTTGGTTGCATGTTTGGTCAATTTCAGACTGCAGAAGTTAGTAAAAGTCTTTAATTTCCTCATCTTTGGCTTTGGTGGTTGGTGTGTAAATTTGAATAATAGTAGAATTAACTGGTCTTCCTTGTAGGTCTATGGGTGTTATCCTATCACTGATAATACTGCACTTCAGGATAGATCTTGAAACATTCTTTATGATGATGCATGCCACCCCATTCTTCTTCAATTTTTCATTCCTGGCATAGTAGATTATATGTCTGATTCAAAATCGCCTAAACCAGTCCATTTTAGCTCACTAATGCCTAAGATATCTATCTCTATGTGTACCATTTTCATTTTTTGACAACTTCCAATTCTCCTAGTTCTGATTATTAATGGATGTTTATAGCTATTTCTTCCTATTTTGAGTCATGCCAGATCAGCAAATGGAAATTCCGAAAGCTTTACTCCATCTTTATCATTAAGGTCAACTCTCCTCTGAGGAGGCAGCTCTTCCCCAGTCATATTTTGAGTGCCTTCTGACCTGAGGGGCTCATCTTCCAGCACTATATTTGACAATGTTTCAGAACTATTCATAAAATTTTCCAGTAACATGTCAGACAGTGTTTCACTGCTATTCATAAGGTTTTCACTGGTCAATTCTTTGAGAAGTGGATGGCCCCTTCCTTCTTCTGAGTCTGTCTTACTCTGGAAGCTCTGCTGAAACCTACCCGCCACGTGTGACCCTACCAGCGCCATAGCCTCCAGCCTCACAGCAGCAGGTAAGCACCACAGTACAACAAACTGATGAGTGGTGGAATGTAATGATATAAGGGTCAATTCATCGATCTTTAACAATTATAGATAAATATGAACTCAATTTCAGAGGCCCTAAACATAAAAAGCAAACACTAATAGAATTATAAGGAGAAATAGAGTGTTGTACATTTTTTGAAAGGCCTTTTTGATTTCCTTCATCAGTGTTTGGTAGTTTTCATCATACTGATCCTGGGTTTTTTGTTTTTTTTTTTTTCTCTTCAGATGCACATCTAAAGAATTTACTTTTTTGATGCTATTTCAAAAGTATTGCATTGGGCAAATCTGCTCCAAAAGACCTCTTTCAAGTGCTGAAGAGCAAAGTTGTCTCCTTGAAGACTAAGGTGCACCTTATCCAAGCCACAGTACTTTTTCAATCACCTTTTATGCATGTGAGAGCTGGACGAGGAGCAAGAAAGACCAAAGAAGAGTTGAATGCTTTTGAGTTGTGATGTTGGTGAAGAATCCTGAGAGTACCATGGACTGCTAAAAGTACTAACAAATTTATACTGAAAGAAGTGCAGCCAGAATGCTCCTTGGAAAAGAGAATGACCAAACTTTGTCTCACCTGCTTTGGTCATATTGTCAGAAGGAACCATTCCCTGGAAAAGGATATCATACTTGGTAAAGTGGAAGGTCAATGAAAAAGGGGAAGGCCCTCAATGAGTTGGATTGACAAAGTGGCTGCAATGACAGGCTCAGGTATAGCAAGGATCGAAAAGCTGGCACAGGACCAGGTAGTGTTTTGTTCTGTTGTACGTAAGGTTGCTATGAGTTGGAGACAACTCGACAGCACCTAACAACAACAATAATATTTCCAAAGTACTGTTTAAAAACCTTTATTTCCAGTTGCTCATTACTAATACCTAGAAATAAAATAGACATTTTTATATTGACCATATTTACTGAGATCTTGCTAAACTTACTTATTAGTTCTAGAAGATTTTTGTACATTCCTTGAGATTTTCTATATTCAGGAGCATGCCATCTCCAAATAAAAATGTTCTATTTCTTCCTTTTAATCACAGGCTTTATTTTTCTTTTTCTTGCCTTTTTTTTTTTTTTTTTTCCTTTTTTCACCACTAGCTAAGATTTCCTATATGATGCAGGATAGGACTAGACATCCTTCTCTGCTCCTTATCTTAGGGGATATGACATTCCTTTATAATCCTATTTTTTAAATTTTTTTATCAAGAACAGATGTTGAATTTTTCAATTTTTTTTCTTTGTGTATTGCTATAGTCATGTGATTTTTCTTCTTTAATACAGTAGTATGGTACATTATTGATTGATTTTGAAATGTTGAACCAGCACTGAACAGCTGAGATAAATATCACTTGGTTATGATGTATTATCCTTTTTTATGTATTTTTAGGTTTGATTTCATAATGTATTATTGAGATTTCTGCATCAAAGTTGATGACGAATATTAGGCTATTGTTTCTGGTTATGGTGTCAAGGTAATGTTGATCTCAAAAACTTAGTTAAGTGTTCATTTTTATTTTATGAAAGAGGTATTCGCCAGTATTATTCTTTTCTATTTATGCTTGTTAGAAAATATTTCATCAAACCTGACAATCTGTCTTTTAATTGGCATCTTCAGACCATTTACATTTATTTTAGTTGATATGGTTGGATATAACCCTGCTATTTTAATTAGTTGTTGTTTGTCCCTATTGTTTTTATTTCTGTGTTCCTCCTTTCATGTTTTTCTTAAATTAATGAACACTTTTGAATGTCCCACTAATTTTTATAAATTGACAATTTTTCTGAATCTTTTTGTTTTATTTTTCTAGTAGATGGTTAAATACTTACAATATATACTCATAAAAAAATTTACTATTAACTTAGAATTCGTATTTTACCACTTCATATTAAAGGTGAATTAATTCACATTAAAGACCTTATAACTATATAAGTTCTTCATCTTTGTCCCCTTATGGTAAAGTTGTCATACGCATTTATCTATATAAAATGAAAATATTGTCGACCAATTTCATGATTTTCCCATAATGTATATTTTTAAAAATTAAGAGAAGGATAATCTATTATATTTACCCAATTATTCACTATCCCTGTGACTTTTCCTTCTTGGCAAAAGTTCCGAGTTTTCCATTTGTATCATTTCCTTTTAGTCTGACAAATTTCTGTGACTTTTTTTAGAGCAGATTTGCGCATGACACATTTTTCCTTTCCCTTAAACTGAGAATGTCTTTATATCACCTTCTTTCCTAAAGGATATTTTGACTTAGTATTAAAATCTGGGTAGACAATTTCTGCCTCTCACATCTTTCAACTCTTTAAACATGTTTTTCCACAGTCCTTTGGCCTACATGGTTTCTGATGAGATATCTGACACCAACAGTATTTTCCCTTTCAAGTCACATCTTTATTATGATACAAGGATATATATATAGAAAAAAACAGTTGACTGAGAAAGTAGAATTTGATTTCCTGGTAACATTGATAACTTCAGGATTATGAATTTAGAATGAGCCAGTCAACCAATTTAACTACACAGGTACTGGGATGTTGTTGTTGTTGTTGTTATGTGCCGTCCAGTCGGCCCCAACTCATAGCGACCCCATCCTTGGGTTTCCGAGGCAGTATCACTACCGAAGTAGGATTGCCCAACCTTCCTTCCGAGGAGTGGCTGATGGGTTTGAACCGCCAGCCTTCTGGTTAGCAGTCAAGTGCTTTAGCCACTATGCTACCAGAGCTCCTTGGTACTGGGATAGAGAGTTGCATCTAACCAGTGCTATGGGACAAAAGTATTGCCTAAAGACCTGTTAACATCCTTGACAATAACAGAATAGAGGGAAACTGTGAAATACTCTTTTTCACACCTTCTGCTCAATTGTTTAATACTGAGATCACTGGTAGCGTAGTGCCTAAGGCACTTGACTGCTAACCAGAAGGCTGGTGGTTCAAACCCACTAGCCACTCCTCCAAAGGAAGGTTGGACAATTTACTTCCATGGTGATATTGCCTCAGAAACCCAAGGAGGGGTCGCTATGAGTCAGGTCTGACTCAATGGCAAATAATAACAACAGGGCAGTATTTGGAGCCTTGGTGGCACAATGATGAAAGTACTCAGCTGTGAACTGAAAGGTTGACTGTTCAAACTCACCAGCCATTCCACTGAAGAAAGATGTGACCATCTACTTTTGTAAGGATTTTTGTCTTAGAAATCATATGGGGCAGTTCTACTCTGTCCTTCAGGGTCACTATGAATCTGAATCAACTCCATGCCAATGGATTTGGCTTGGTCTTTTTGAGGACACAAAAGCTCTGGTGGCATAGTGCCTAAGACATTTGACTGCTAACCAGGTGGCTGGCGGTTCAAACCTACCACCCGCTCCTCGAAAGAAGGTTGGGCAATCTTCCCTAGTGATACCACCTCGGAAACCCAAGGAGGGGTCGCTATGGGTCAGATCTGACTTGAAGGCAGTGAGTTTGGTGTGGGTTTGGTTTTTGAGGACACTATTTAGTTCCCTTTAAGCTGAAGTGTATTTACC
>NW_006921760.1:5632680-5633678 GCF_000298275.1 Orycteropus afer afer
AAATTATTTATTTACTTAGTGTATAATGTAATATGTTCCAAGTGCTGTACTGTTAGGAATGAAGTGGTAAACCTAAATAGATATTGTCTCCATCCTCTGTAGCTTGCAGACAAGTGGTTGCCTTTTAACACTGATCAAATCCTCACCTCGTGGGGAAGGCTTCAGGAAAAAAGTATGTGGAAGAAGGGAGAACTTGAGGAAAAAATGCCTAACGTAGTGGTCTATTTGAAAAACAGTTGAATATATGATCACAGAAAATAGTTCTAGAAAGCAATAACAGTGATTAAATACTACTGGTAAAGAGAATAGCTGTCCAAAAAAAATAATGCATATAAACAGTGCACTTACTTTGCTCTGAAACAAATAATACTTATGTGATCATGAGCATTTAAATACTGATTATGGATTTAACTAAAATATTGCTGTAGGTACAATATGCAGAATGAGAGGAAAGGTAGAAGTAGGAATAAGACAGCTAAGCCCTCAACTAAGACAAAATGATGCTAAAAGATAATATCAAAACAGATAAATGATGACAAAAATACTGTTTTATGATAACTACACTGTGCAGTTTAAAATCAGAAGAGGTGTGTTTCGGAGTTATATCCTTTCAGTGTGCTTATTCAATCTAAATGCTGAACAAATAATCTGAGCAGCTGGACTATATGAAGAACACAGCATCAGGACTGGAGGAAGGTTCATTAACAACCTGTGATATGCAGATGACACAACCTTGCTTAATGAAAGCAAAGAAGACTTGAAGCACTTAACTGATAAAGATTAAAGACTACAGCCTTCAGTATGGATTAAACCCAACATAAAGAAAATAAAAATCCTTAAAACTACATCAATAAACAATAGTATGATAAGTGGAGAAAAGATTGAAGTTGGAAAGAATTTCATTTTACTTGGATTCACAATCAATGTCCAGGGAGGCAGTCATAAAGAAATCAAATGACACATTGCATTGGGCAGATCTGCTGCAAAATACCTCTTCA
>NW_006921760.1:5634138-5640695 GCF_000298275.1 Orycteropus afer afer
CAATGAGGAGACGGGATATTATTTTTCATAATAAGCTTTTGGGAACCAATTGATTTTTTTAAACATATGCACATATTATGTTAATTTAAATTAAAATAATATGAAAACTTATTTAGGCCCCTTTTGTATACTTTTAATTTTCTTTAAAGCAGCATTCAATCCATAAACTTATAATATACATGGGATAGAGCCTACAAGCTGTAGAATAGCCTATGTAATATTTTCCTTCTTCTATCTTCTTTGCTCCTTATCAATGCAGTTTTTCTAATAAAAATAGAAGAAAAGTTGCAAGATTCCAATGGCCTTCATATCTATCATGTGTCTGGCAATTGTAAATTAACATTAGAAGAGGAAGTGACTACAGAAATCACAGATATTAGAGGTAATTCAACAATATGTATGGCCCAATATTACAGAAGAGACTGAGAAGAAAAATGGAGCCTTACCTAGTTCTATGATTCTTCATACATAAATTGAAGACATCCTCACATTCTTTAGGGAAATGTTTTTATAATACAGACAACAGTTCCACTGCCCCTCACTCCAACTCATGGTAGTGAATAAACTTTGGAAATTTATTCCAAAATTATAGGAAAAAAAAATGTACATTTATACAAAAGCAGATTTTAAAGCTAGCCTACCTTTTTCAACTTAATCATAGCAAGAGATTGTTTCTTATCTCAAAGTCTATTCCAATTATGTTATAGGAAACAAAGAAACCTGTTTACAAAGGAAAGAGATATCTAAGTACAGACAGTCACTTTGAGTCATTTATTAAAAAAGAAATTTAAGCAAAAAGTGAAGAACTTGAATTTCAGAATTAAGACCTTATGCTCAGATTCTGAAATCTGATAGATGTACACTTCAAACCAGCTCCACTTGAACATGTTACTTTAATTAATTTAGTTTCAGTTTCCTTATCTGGAAAACAGAGGGGCATAATAACAACATGGCACTTTTGTGAGAATTACATGAAATTAAATTATATTTATAAATCATGTGGTCGCTAAAAACAGACTTGCTAGTCAGCTCCAACTCATGGTGACCTTGTGGATAATGGAGTTAAACAAAGCCTGGACTGCACTGTCTTCATCAGGTCTGGTATTTGTGAGTACATTGTTTTGGCTCGTTGAATTCATCTCATTGAAGGTTTTCCTCATTTTCTCTGATCCTCTACCTCATCAACCATAACGTCCTTTTCAATGATTGGTCTTCCCTGATGATATGTCTGAAGTAAGTGAGCTGAACTCTCTCTATCATTGCTCTTAAGGGAATTTTGGCTATATTTTTCACATGACTTATTTATTTTTCCAGAAGTCCAGGCTATGTTAAATATTTTTCACCAATACCACAGTTTGAATGTATTCATTCTTCTGAAAAACAGATAATCCTCCATAAATGTAGATTTTTTTTCTTTTCCTTGCAATCAACATTAATGGTGCATCACACTATTGCATACACAGTGCAATTTTCAGTAATAATCATAGCAGTCATCACTGAATATCCCATTTGTAGTGAATACCTTATGAGGGTCATTTATACTTATGACCCTTTGAGATTATCACCCATTTGACACAACAAGAATCATAGTCTTATCGAGAAAAATAATTTTCTCTAGGTCCCATGGGTAATGTATATCAAAACTGGAATTCTTTCAGAATAACTCCAGGGGCCGAATGTGGAATAGATAATCAATTGCTCATATCCAAGTCTAAATGGAAGCTGAAGAAAATTAAATCAAGGTTATAAGAGACCAAATATGACCTTGAGTATATCTAACTTGAATTTAGAGACCATCTGAAAAATAGATTTAAACACAAGTAACCCAAGACCAGATGAGTTGTGGGATAAAAGAACATCATACACAAAGAAAGCAAAAGGTCATCAAAGAAAAAAAGAAAGGAAGAGAAGACCAAACTTGGTGTCAGAAGAGACTGAAATTTGTTCTTGAATGGAGAGTACCTAAAGCAAATGGAAGAAATCGTTAAGTAAAAGAACTGAACAGATTTCAAAGATCACCTCGAAAAGGCAAAGTAAAGTATTATAATGAAATGTGCAAATATTTGGAGTTAGAAAACCTAAAGGGAAGAATACACTTGGCATTTCTCAAGCTGAAAGACCTGAGGAAAGAATTTGAGCCTCGAGTTGCAATATTAAAGGATTTTATGGGGAAAATATTGAATGATGTGGGAAACATCAAAAGAAAATGGAAGGAATACACAGAGTTGTTGTACCAAAAAGAATTTGTTGACCTTTAACCATTTCAAGAGGTAGAATATGATCAAAAGCCAGCAGCAGTATTGAAGAAATAAGTCCAGGCTGCACTGAAGGAATTGGCAAAAAACAGGAATTGACAGAATATCCGTTGAGATATTTCAACAAACTGATGCAGCACTGGAGGCATTCATTCATTTATGTCAAAGAATTTGGAAGACGGCTACCTGACCTACTGACTGGAAGAGATCCGTATTTGTGTCCATTCCAAAGAAAAGGTGATCCAACAGAATGCAAAAATTATCAAACAATATCATTAATATAGCTTGCAAGTAAAATTTTGCTGAAGTTAATTTAAAAACAGTTGCATCATCAAATCAACAGGGAACTGCCAGAAACTCAAGCCAGAGTCAGAAGAGCATGTGGAACTAGGGACATGCTGATGTCAGATGGATCTCAGCTAAAAGCAAAGAATACCAGGAAGACGTTTACTTGTGTTTTATTGACTAGGGCATTCAACTGTGTGGATCATAATCAATTATGGATAACACTGCCAAGGATGGGAATTCCAGAACATTTCATTGTGCTCATGAGGAACCTGTACATAGAGCAAAATGCAGTTGTTCTAACAGAACAAGAGGATACTGAATGGTTTAAATCAGGAAAGGTGTAAATCAGGGTTGTATCTTTTCACCATATTTATGCCTAAGGCATTTAACTGTTAACCAGAAGTCTGGAGGTTCAAACCCACTAGCCACTCCTTAGAAGGAAGACTGGGCAATCTACTCCCATAAAGATACCGGCTTGGAAATCCATGGAGGGGTCACTAAGGGTCGAAATCAACTCAACAGCAGTGAGTTTGGTTTTTCTGGTTTGTTCAATCTGTATACTGAGCAAATAATCTAAGCAGCTTTACTATATGAAGAAGAACACAGCATCGAGATTGGAGGAAGATTCATTAACAACCTGCAATATGCAGATGACACAACCTTGCTTGCTGAAACTGAAGACTTGAAGCACTTACTGATGAAGATCAAAGACTCCAGCCCTCAGTATGGATTACACCTCCGCATAAAGAAAACATAAGTCCTCACAACTGGAACCAATCCGCTATATCATGACAAATGGAGAGAGACTGAAGTTGTCACGGATTTCATTTTGGTTGGATCCACAATTAACACCTATGGAAATCAAATATGTGTCACCTTGGGCAAATCTTCTGCAAAAGACCTCTTTAAAGTGTTTAAAGAGCAAAGATATCACTTTGAAGACTAAGGTGCGCCTGACCCAACACATAGTATTTTCAGTAGCCTATAAACCCACCAGCCACTCCTCGGAAGGAAGATGGGGCAATCTACTTCCGTAGTGATACTGCCTCAGAAATCCAAGGAGGGGTCACTATGAGTTGGGTCCGACTCGATGGCAAACAACAACAACAACAATATGTATGTGAAAGCTGGACAATGAATAAGAAAGACTGCAGATGAATTCGTGCATTTGAATGCGGTCTTGGTGAAGAATATTGAATGTACCAAGGAACGCTAGAAGAATGAACAAATCTATCTTGGAAGAAGTTCAGCCAGAATGCTCTTTAGACGCGAGAATGGGCGAACATCATCTCTCATACTTGGGTCATGTTGTTAGATGGGACCAGTCATGGGAGAAGGGTATCGTGCTGGGTAAAGTAGATGGTCAGTGAAAAAGGGGAAGTCCTCGATGAGATGGGTTGCAGAGTGGCCATGACCGTGAGGACGGCACAGGACCAGGCAGTGTACTGTCCCACTGTACCCGGGTCCCTGTGGGTTGAAACTGGCTCAACAGCACCTAACAGCAACAGAAGTGGAATTGGAACCCAAAAATGCCTGAATCCAAATCCCAGGCACTTTCTATTACTACATCACCAAGAACGTTGCTTTCCATCAATTGATCAGAATGATTAAATAAGAGTTCTGCATTCACAACAGATAGGGATCCTGTAAAAATGCAGAGTAAGTTTTTGACCATGTCTGATATTACTATTAACATTGAAACAATGCTTCTTTCAGTGAGAATTTTTTTTTCTCTCCTATATAACTGCAAATTTCTGTATTTGCTGAATTCGTCATTTCCTCTGCATTTAACCTCTTACATGTGAAATCCACCCCACCCCCTTTTGTACCTTGTGAAACCTTGTGGACATTACCCAATCCTCTTACTTCCCTAATTACCACTGACCCAAGCCTGTGTGTCACACATTTGAAGGAACTTTGGGAGTAACAGCTGGCAGCACACATTTTGCATTGCATATCAGACAGCTGCATCTTAAAGATTTGGGGGCCATTCCTGCTGCAGGGAAATTTTTATGCATTACTTATTTAACTTAGCAACCCTTGTGGTGCAATGGTTAAGTCCTTGGCTAGTAACCAAAAGGTTGGTAGTTCAAACTGGCTCTCCACTACCAGGCTCTCCACACGGACAAGGATCTGGTCAGCTCCCATCAAGAGTAAAGGCAACCTTATGGAGCAGTTGTACTCAATGGCACACAATGACATCACCTATTTAACTTAGCTTCCATGGTTCTGAATACCTTCCTTCTCTTCAGTAACCTCGTCTGAGCTCAGGATCCCCACATCTTATTTCTATTGGTGTCGTTTCTCTTAAATTTTTGTTTAATTTTCTATATAATTTTGTTTATTTTGATGTTGTTGTTGAGAATATACACCAAAAACCAAACTCACTGCTGTGGAATAGGATCCAACTCACAGTTATACCTTCCTTGGGTTTCTGAGGCAATATCACTAGGGAAGTAGATTGCCCAACCTTCCTTCCGAGGAGTGGATGGTGGGTTTGAACCCCCCAGCCTTCTGGTTAGCAGTCAAGTGCCTTAGGCACTACACCACCAGAGCTCCTATACACAGCAAAGCACACACCAATTCAACTGTTTCTACACGTACCATTTAGTGACATTCATTACACTCTTCGAGTTATATAACCATCCTCCTTCTCCTTCTCTGAGTTGTTCCTCCCACATTAACAAAAATTCACTACTCCAAAAGGTTTCTATCTAATCTTTCAAGTTGCTTTTGTTCAGGGGTAATTTAAATCCATGTCCTTTCAAATTAATTTACACAGCACATGTCTACTTAAGAAGAAAAATCAGGGCCAGTACATTAAACTTGACATGGGGCTTACTTATTTGATCATTAAGATAATATTTAAAGGCTACAAATATTAATTTTTAGCATTGCAAAATATTACACCAGCATCCAGAGTTTCTGACAAGCAAGTAATTTACATACCTTATTTTGATAATCCTCATAATTTTTATGCTGGTGAATTAAGTAGCAATTATTTTTCAGATTTTCAAGATAGGAAAACAAAAGTAAAGAGAAGGAAAAATTGTTTAGTTTATATGTATCTCTCAATAGATCTCAAGTTTTATTTTTAACTATAAGTATGTCCTGTATTTGAGGATAATAATAATAATAAAAAAATATGTTGCTATTTTAAATGGAGAAATAGTGTTGACCAACTTCAGCAGAATCACTTTGAGTTATAACAAGGGTGGGGAAGAATAAACCAATTTGTGTGTTCTTTCTACAACTGAGAAAACATCCAGTCTTC
This sequence comes from Orycteropus afer afer, assembly GCF_000298275.1. NCBI lineage: Eukaryota > Metazoa > Chordata > Mammalia > Tubulidentata > Orycteropodidae > Orycteropus > Orycteropus afer. The sequence goes on from NW_006921760.1 coordinate 5,639,956, forward strand.
TGGCATCTATTTCAAGAAAAGCAACAACCACTTTTATCAAGTAAGTCATTTTTTACCATCAAGCGGTCCACTTAAGCTGACTTGGAATGCAAGTGACAGAACAGCCACATTTAAAAATAATAAGCCATCAGATTCCTTATCTGCCACATAATGAAAGATGTGACGCAAACATGCTCCTTCATGATGACTGTGCTACCAGTATGGTCCTGAACTGAAAATTCAAACTATAGAGGGCAAAAATCAGCATGTAATCCTTCTACATTTTTTGTTTTAAGCATATCATACAGTTTTTATGAATTTTCAAACAAACAAGGCAGATAACCCAAAATGGAAGCAAGGAAATAGGATATCTCTTATGAGTCAGATTTTGCTTGCCTGATTGTCCAGAGCTGTGTTTTATTGCATCTGTGATGGACAAATGGCAGCTTAAGGGCACTAATTAGGTACAGAATTCTCCCATCAGTAGTTTATTTAACAATAAGATTTGAATTAGTTGTCTCCAACTAGTAAATGTGACAATTGGATAGAACATTTGTCCTTTTGCTAATCTTGTTTTGGTGAAATATAGAAAATTTAATTTACAGGGAAAAGTTAGAATTATTCATTTGGGCATTAAACATAAAAGAAAATGTAGTAAATAAAACATTCTGTGAAAGACAAATATTGAAGTAATCTCAATTTGTTTATCTGTCACACAAATATTTGATGAGCACCTACTATGTACCAGCCACTGTGGCAGG
>NW_006921760.1:5640820-5642087 GCF_000298275.1 Orycteropus afer afer
TTGACTTTTCTTAAAAAGTTAAACATGTACTTACCACATGATGCATTCATTCCACTCTTAGTCAATACCAACCGTATGTCTATACAAAAACTTATAAATGAATGCTCAGTACACAAATGCTCATAGACATTTCACCTAGACAAACTGAAGACAATGTGAATATCTATCCAGAGATGAATGGTTCAACAATTTGTGGTATAGTCATATGATGGACTACTACTCAGCAAGAAAAAGAATGAACTATGTGATAAAAATGGATGAATCTCACAATTATTATGATAAGTAAAAGAAGCTGGGGAAAATATTATATTTATACAAATTTCTAGAACAGGCAAGTTTATCTATAGTGACAGAAAGAAGATCAGTGGTTGTCTGGGGATATGATATGAGAGAGGATGGTTTTCAAAGGAACCTTAGAAAACTGTTGGGGTGATGGAGATGTTCATTACCTTGATTGTGGTAATGGTTCCACAGGTACATATGCATATCAAAACTTAACAAATTCTTTAAATATGTGCAGTATATTTTATATGAATTATATTTTAATAAAACTAGAGAGAAAGCTGTATGGGAATTCCAAAACCTTCACTCAGGATTGTTGAGGCAACACCTTCTGATAGCTAGTCTTGTCAAGCTGAGTAGTATAGAATCTTAGAAGAACATGGTTCTCTTTATGTTTTTACTAAGTCTAATCAGCTAATAAGGCGTTCACTACCTCCAAAGCAGGCATTGCAGTAAAGAGCTCTAATAGTGTAATTCGTCGTTAGAACCGAATTGCATGTAAGATAAAAATGTAAGCTCCATGTTCTGGGGAAAATGTCCTGTAACTCCTGCTCACAAGTGAATAAGAAGGCAACTTATTGACTCCTCTGTAGGCTTCGGTTTCTCATATAAAACATTAGAATAATTACAATTAAATCAGGTATGTGAATAAAATTAATATTTAGAGTGCCTGGGAATTACAATAAAGCTATAAGCCACTTAATGTCTGTTCAGGCAACGTCCAACCATGTATACGTCTGTGGTCCTATAATGTTATAATAGAGTTCGGAAATCTCAATCAAGGAACAACAGGACATCGTGAACACCACAGCTTCCCTCATACAACACACGTATCTCATGTCTCTTGTACACAAAGTGATTGCACCGCCAGGTATTTATACATGGTTGTTGTTGTTGTTAGGTGCCGTCGAGTCATTTCCAACTTTAGCGACCCCATGCACAGCAGAACGAAACACTGCCTGATCCGGCGCCAGCCCCACAATCC
>NW_006921760.1:5645527-5687884 GCF_000298275.1 Orycteropus afer afer
TCACAAACCAACAATGACAGTGAACCTCAAAAATAAAGAGAAAATTTTCCAAGTTATTAAAGGATTGGCTTCACTATAAGCTACAAGGCTAATGAAAATGCTAGAGAGACCTGTATCAGATATGGAGAAATTGCAAATGATGTGAATTGAGAACCAACAGTGACATCACTAGGGTTGGTGTCACCTAGAGCAGCAACTCATGGTATTACCTCTACAGTGTGTGGGGCCAGCTGGTGAATCCCCTCCCAGGGTACAGAACAGCCCCACCTTGCCCCACCTTCATGCAAGGCCAAGGGCCCTACAGTGCAGCTCCACCCCTCTGGGTGTAACTCCTCCCCACAGCTCCTCCACTCTCCCATTGGCCAAAGTGGAGACCCTCTACTCCACCTAATGATGGAAGCTGTAGCCCAACCACCTGCACCATGACTGTCAGGTGATTGGGCTGGGGAGGGGGGAGGCGGGAAGTATGACAAGTTACTGTACTAGGGAATGGGTGTTTGGTAATGAGTACTGCATTGGGTGATGGGTTACATCGGTCCTACAGATGCCATTGCCTCGGGCCCCTCCTCTTGTGATGCTATCTTTCTTGCCACCACTGTCTCAGACCTTGGGTCATTCTGGTGTCACAACTACTGAGTGTCAGGGGTACAGCCCACACCCCATGAACCGCCAAGTGAAGCCATCGAGGACCAAACACAAAAGTGAATTTTTCTCACCACTTTGACAATCACTGCTAAGGCACAAACCTTGTTTGAGATGCTTAAAGAAAAAGTAGGACCAGACTACAATATGGTATTTGCACAATGTCCAAATCACATAACATCCTTTTTCACAGAATGTATTGTGGACATTAACTGAAGCATGACTGTATATTTGTCATTTGTATTTCACTGAGCTGAAAATCTGTCCTCACTCTTTTTTTTTTTTGAACCTAGGTCTGTGCTCTGGAATACCATTCAAATTTTAATTCTTTGTTGTTGTGATTTTAAAACTGCAAATTCTTTGATATGCTTCTAGTCATCTTAGAAATGGTATCTATATCCTCTTCCCTTCAATCTGGGATGGCTTATAAATGCTTCAAATAATAGAGTTTGGCAAACATGATGCCCTGTGACTTTCAAGGTTAGTGGAAAACAGCTTAAAATATGATACAGCTTATTTTCTAGAACACACATACTGGAGCCCTGAACCATATTCTAAGAACTCTGACTACCCTGAGCTCCGCATCATAAGAGGACCCTCTGGTTGGTGGACATACTTGAGCCAACCCAGATATATTTCTATATGAATGAAAGGGGTTCAGACCATTGAGCTCCACAAAGTTTTCATTGGCTGATTTTCAGAATTAGATTATCAGGCCTTTCTTAGTATGTCTTAGTCTAGAAGATTCACTAAAACCTCTTCACCATCATAGCAACATGCAGACCACCCTTGACTGGTATTGGTTGCAAAGGGGAGGCTTTGGCTGAGAATCAAATTCCAGACTCATGCTTAGAAGGCAAGAATTCTACCAATGATCCTCCTGTTCAAATCCCTGAACCACAGAATCCGTAACCATAATAATATTGTTATTTTAGCCATTATATTTAGGAGTAATTTGCCATGCAATATTAGTAATTGCAAGAGCCTTCTTCTTAACAGTTCTTCAAATACTATCTTCATCAGTGGTTCTCCTCCTACCATAGTTCCTTCACCAAGTTCACACATGATGTGGTTTTATTTGTCCTTCTATGATCACATTCCTTTTAAAGTGCTCCCATGTGATAACCGTAAGTACTCATGATATTGGAGGCTTGGATGAAAAACAGAAAGACATTCTGATGTTCTTCAGGAAATTGTGATCTGGTAGGGAAGACCAGAAAAAGCGATATAAGACAGTCAGTAAGCAACACAATATGGTAAGTAATTAAGTGTCACCTTCTGCAGCCTATTTCAGATTAGATTAGAGAAATATGGAGTCAGGTGGGCCTTACCAAAACCAGTTTCATGAAGGCAATTTGATGAACTAAGCCTCAGTCTTTGATAGGATTGAATTAAAATGAGATAAATGGATTGTATGAATGAGAAATTATATGCACAAAATAGGAGATAAAGAAAGAAGAGTGTTATTCACAAGTTAAAAGAGAGAGGACTCTGACTCCATTCACTCATTCAGCAACATCTCTGTGAGACCTGGCTCATCTGACAAACTTTCTGTGTATATTACCACTTACTATGACTGCTAACCAGAAGGCTGGCGGTTCAAACCCACCAGCCACTCCTCCGAAGAAAAGTTGGGCAATCCTACTTCCGTAGTGATACTGCCTCGGAAACCCAAGGAGGGGTTGCTATGAGTCGGGCCAACTCGATGGCACATAACAACAACAACAACATATACCCTTAAAGAGCTCTGGTGGCATAATGCCTAAGGCATTTGACTGCTAACCAGAAGTTGGTGATTCAAACCCACCAGTCACTCTGCCAAAGGAAGACAGGGCTAATCTACTTCTGCAAAGATTTATTGCCTCTGTAACCCAATGGGGATCACTATGAATTGGAATTGACTTAATGGCAGTGGGTTTTGTTTTGTATACCCTTGGGCAAGTACTTCTCAATTCTCAATTAACTTCTCAATTGCCTCAGCTTCCTCATCTATAAAATGTGGAGGATAATAGTACATAACTTTCAGGAGTACCAGGAAAATTAAATGAGATAGTATATGTAAAGATCTTAGCATGTTATTGTTGTTGTTGTTGTTATGTGTCGTCGAGTCAGACCCGACTCACAGAGACCCCTCATGGGGTTTCTGAGGCAGTATCATGACGGAAGTAGATTGTCCCATCTTCCTTCCGAGGAGTGGCTGGTGGGTTTGAACCGTCAGCCTTCTGGTTAGCAGTCAAGTGCCTTAGGCACTATGCTACCAGAGCTCCTAGATCTTAGTGTAGTGCCCAGTAACTTTAATTATTATTATTCATTCCCTCAGCAAATATTTTTTGAGTATCTACTAAGTACTAAGCACTGTGCTTTGTTCTGAGAATACAAAAATGAATAAGACATACATTAGTTCCTATCTTCAAGTATCTCGCAGTAAGTCATAGAGAATACACGTAAGTCCTAATTATTTTAATCTATGTGAAAATGCTGTAATAGTGGTACATACGAGATCCTATGTGCTAAAAATGTAGTAGAGATACCCACAAAGTCCTCATTTAGACATGTTTTGAAGAGCTTTTCAGAAGAGGAAGTCTTGAGCTTCTCTGAATTTATATTTTTCTTGAAGTTCTGTCTTGAGGGAGGTGTTCAACAGGCAGACAATGTGAAGGAGTACACTATAGAGAAAGGAAAGAGCTTACATAAAAGTATCCTGTGATGAAAATTCAAGGCCTGTTTGGGAGGCCTTTACCCAGTTCAGAAAGACCAGAGAATAGGGTTTGTATAAAGAATCATGAACAATGATGTTGGAAAAATAAGCAGGGGTCAGACCTAGAGAAAACTTGCTAGGTGTCTGAACTTTTGTAGGAAGCAAAGGAGATCCCACCCATACTTAAAACACAGAAAAATTTTAAACAAGAGTCTAAACTGTTGAGATATTTTCATTATATATATTTATGGTCAAACCAAAACCAAACTCACTGCCGTGGAGTTGGATCTGACTCATAGCAACCCCTCCTTGGGTTTCTGAGGCAGTATCACTATGGAAGTATATATTTGCAGTAGGAGGCCAATTTTTTCCCATTGAATAGTAGGAGATAAGGTTGTTTGATTGGTTTTGACTAAATTATAGAGACTATGCAGAGCAGGCCACTAAGCATATGGATCAATGGAAGCCATCATAAGGTTTTGAGCAATGTTGGCACATCAGGAACAAATGAAAAAAAAAAAAAATCAATGATTACTGATAGTTTGCCTGAGAGTGGTATAGTGTTGTATTGAAGAAAAGAGAACCCCAAAAAACTAAACAGCTAACTCACCCATATCCCTGCTGTAGAAATGCCAGCAAGAGGAGAGAGGGGTCATACTGAAATGGTGAGGGTGGGAAAAAAGAAAAAAAAGAAAGGATTTATACCAGAGACGTTTTGAGGAAAGAAACAGAGGTTAAATGATGAATGAAAAATAAAGAGAAAAGGAGAGACAATATGCACAAGAACTAGGCCAAGGAGGACGCTTGTTGATCCTTCCAGTCTACCCTCCTCAGAGTGACCAGAATGACTTTTCTAAATTGCATCTGTGACTGCGCCTTCTTCATCATTTGAACTCCAGGCCCTAGCAATGACTGTCACATAGTAGGAAACTCAGTAAATCCTGACAAATAAATGAAAGATGAATCAGAGAATGGAGACATCTTTAGCAGATGAAGTATACCACTTGGTTATGCCATTTTTCCTCCCAAAAGTTCCAGGTCCAGCCAATGCCTTCTCTGTTGTTCTTAGAATAAAATACTTGCTGTAATAGCAATTAAACTTCAGAAATGAACCTAGAATTCCTCCCATTTGAAGCCATATTTTACAAGCACTATATTTTATGTATTTACTATAGGTCTGAATTGGATTAGATGAAATTAAATACTGCCCTTAGATCTGGGAGAGAGGGGCCTTAGCCCTAGACCCCACTTTAAAGCCTGACTTTAGCCCATTCCCAGGGAAGCTTCTTCTCGTGATGAGGAACCAAGAGGACATGCTTTCCTGGAGCTTTCTCTTCCTCTTCTAAACTCAAGGCTGCTTTTAAACCCACCACCTCAGAATTCCTTGCCTCAAATGTCACTGATTGAGTCCCTTCCCTTAGCTTACCTTTGTAAAGGTAGGCTGCAGGCTGACATGAGTGTCCCAAAGTCCATGGGATAGCCAAGGGCTGCTCTTTGCTGTGGGGCTTTTCAGATTTCGAACCTGTGGGCTCGGAGATCTGTTTGCATAGGCAGGAGGCCGCTCCTGCTGTGAGAAGAAATCAGGCTTAGGAAGAAATGGAATGAGCCAAGGACTAGAGCCAGGGACTAGCTCTATCATGTTGGACAACGTATCTGCTAATCTTTTGAGAATTCTGTAGTTTGACTTGATCTTCCACACATTAAAAAGTACATTTGTCAAGGGATGAAGTTAAACCAAACAAACCCACTGCCATCGAGTTGATTCTGACTCATAGCAACCTCCCATTGGGTTTCCAAGGCTGCAAATCTTTACAGAAGTAGATTTGCCTCATCTTCCTCCCACAATGTGGCTGGAGGTTTGAACCACCAACCCTCTGATTAGCAGTTAAATGATGTACACACTGCACCACCAGAGCTCCTTATGGATGAGGGTATTGTTAGGTGCCATAGAGTTGTCTCCAACTCATAACAACCATATACACAATAGAAAGGAACATTGCCCTCCTGGGTCAGCTCCACCATTCCTGCTACACCTGGCCCCATCGTTGTAGCTACTGTGTCAATCCATCTTATTAAGGGTCTTCCTCTCTTTCATTGACCTTCCACTTTACCAAGCATGATATCCTATTCCAGGGAATGAGCTCTTCTTACAACATGACCCAAGTAGGAAAGACAAAGTCTAGCCATTCGTGCTTCCAAGGAACATCTCGGCTGCACTTCCTCCAGAACAGATTTATTAGTTCTTTTAGCAGTCCATGTACTTTCAGCATTCTTCACCAGCACCACAAATCAAAAACATCCACTCTTCTTTGGTCTTCCTTATTCATTGTCCAGCTCTCACATGCATATGAGGCGATTGAAAATACCATGGCTTGTGTCAGGTGCACCTTAATCCTCAAGGAAACATCTTTGCTCTTCAGCACTTAAAAGAGGTCTCTTGCAGCCAATTTACCCAGTGCTATAAGTCGTCTGATATCTTGACTGTTGCTTCCACTGGGGTTTATTGTAGAACCAAGTAATATGAAGTCTTTGACAACTCCAATCTTTTCTCATTTATCATGATGCTGCTTATTTCTCATTTATCATGATGCTGCTTATTGGTCCTGTTGTGAGGATTTTTGTTTTCTTTATAATGAGATGTAATCCATACTGCAGACTGTAGTCTTCAATCTTTATCAGTAAGTGTTTCAAGTCATAGTCATCCTTACTCTCAGCAAGTAGAGGTGTGTTGTCAGCATGTCACAGGTTGTTAATAATTCTTCCTCCAATCCTGATGCCACGTTCTTCTTCATATAGTCCAGCTTCTTGGATTATTTGCTCAGTGTAGAGATTGAATAAGTATAGTGAAAGGATACAACCCTCATGCACTCCCTTCTTGATTTTGTTCTGTTTGAATGACAGCTTCCTGGTCTACGTACAGGTTCCTCATGAGTACAATTAAGTGTTTTGGAATTCCCATTCTTCTCAGTGTTATCCACAATTTGTTATGATCTACACGAACAAATGTTTTCATATAGTCAATAAAACACAAGTAAACATCTTTCTGGCATTCTTTGCTTTGAGTCAAGATCCAGCTGACATCAGCAATGATATTCCTTGTTCCACTTCCTCTTCTGAATCCAGTAGCATTTCTGGAAGTTCTCTGTCAATATATTGCTGCAACCATTCTTGAATTATCTTCAACAAGATTTTACTTGCATGTGATATTAATGATATTGTTCAATAATTTCCACATTCTGTGGGATCACCTTCTTCAGAATGGGTACAAATATGGATCTCAAGCTGCAGAAAGAATATTGTATGCCTTATATAGCATCATCATCATCATCATCATTATAATATTTTGCTTATAAATAATTTGTGAAAGAAAACTGCTTAATCGAACAACAACTATGGACCTAACATTCCACTAGGAGTTGGTGTGGAGATATAATCTTATGATCATTTCTGGACTAATCGTTTAGACTTCTCATCTACAATATAATAATAGGTTAAACAGTTCTTTGCATTATAGTCAGTTTTTTTAATCTCTTTTTATCAACAACTATTGTTTTGCAAAGTAATTTTTAATCATGGATTTTGTTATGGTTGTTATTGTTGATCCACCATACATGTATTTATTACACTTTTCCCTTTTGTTTCTCAAAAGGCACCTCTCTTCACAGGAAAAGTATGCTTTTTCCTCCATTTCAATCCTGCATCTAACGACCAAGTTCTCTGTTTGAAAGGAAAATAAAAGTTTTCTTATAAAGAATGAAAAACAATTCAGAATTTTAAAATAAGCACAGGCTGATCACATTCTCTAAAATATTTACACTTGTTGGTCTGATGAATCGTTTGACTTCTAGCAAATCAATTATGATTTATTTTGTTTATTAAAAGTGGCTTTACCGGGAATAAAAACATTTTAGCACACTGAATCCAAGATGAACCTGTTTTGTCACTTATTGTAGGTGTTAACTTCTCAGAAATGCAATTACTAGTAACTCCTCAGGGGTTCACTTCAAATGTTATTTTTTCCCTTGCTATACACTGTCTTCTAAGAGATACTTTTGCCTACATTTGGGCTTTCTTTGGCAACCACAGTTGAAGGAAACCATCCTAATTAAGAGGTATGGCTTTTGAGGTGAAATATCCTATCTCTTGTATTTCACTGAGCCTCTTTAATGGGGGGGGGGGGGGAGAAGAAAAGGTAAATATTTTGAAGTGATGTGCTTCTTTTCTATGTTTTTAGAATTTGCTCTCATTTGTGTTACATATATATCATGGGTATGATGGTAAATAATCTGGTTTTATATGTTTACATTAATGTCTCCATAAAACTATAAAAAGCAGCTGCTGCCCTCTTATCATTCTATCTTTCTAAATTCTTCTGCCTCTTAGCATTTGTGTGGAACGTAGAGCTGCAAAGACCAAGTTGTTTTGACTTTCTTTACAAGACATGCCTTGAAGGTTATACAGGGTTTCTTGGTGATTCTAAATTTCCCATTTAGAGTCACTTACTTCTTTAGCAGGGTTTGCTTTGAGGCCAAGAAAGACAGTGGGTACAGACAGCACAAAAATACATTTAAGATGCTCTTAATAACCATCTACACATCTTCTCCCACCAAGCTACAGAAAGAATATAGTACGGCTCAGATAGCACCATCATCATCATCATCATTATAATATTTTGTTTATAAATAACTTGTAAAATAAAACTGTTTAATAGAACAAGAACCAGATACTAAAAACGAACTGCCATTGAGTGAATTCCAACTCACAGTGACCCTTTTTAGAATAGAGTAGAACTGCCCCATAGGGTTTCTAAGGCTGTGAATCTTTATGGAAGCAGACTGCCTCATTTTCCTCTTGTGGAGCAGCTCGTGGGTTTGAACCAACAAGCTTTTCGTTAGCAGCCAGATATTTTAACCACTGCACCACCAGAGCTCCTTTAAGAATCAGATAGGGATCAATAATGAGGGGAGGACAAATAAATTAACAAATAACAGGGCTGCAGGACCTACAGTTCATAAAACACTCAGGCTCTAGACAGATTTTTGGATTTGGGGAACAGCCCAGATTTAAATACAGGCAGTTCCTGGATTGTGAACAAATTGTATTCCTAAGTCTGTCTTTAAGTTGAATGTGTATGTAAGTCGGGACAGTTAAGTATGGTTCTTATCCAACGTCAGTTAGTCAAATGTCAGCCTTTGTATATAATATACAGTGCACCTTTCTATGCATAAAAAAAATTGAAGAAACACTGCCAGATACACATGAATATCTTTAACATAATTATACAGTAATAATAATGTTTGATGTGCATAGCAAAGTGGTGCCCATGTCTTATTATGACCATTGTATATACATTTTTAATGTATATACATTAAAGGTTATATTTTTAATGTATATACTCCAGGTTGCACGTAAATTGGATATTTGCAACCTGGAGACTGCCTGTATCTGAAAGTCAGAAAACTGTTTTTAACCATGAAAATGTGTATTGTAGCACCTGGTTGAGGTATATATCTTACTTAAACAAGCCAGCATTTGTTTGCAGGAAAGAAAATGATATATTGTTGTTTCATGCTCCCATATGTGGTTGTTGGTGCCCAGGCACAATCAGTTGACTTAGAAAGAAGAATGTGACCACCACTCCTACCCCAGTATTCATCCGCTGGCTGAGCTCAAGGCCTTTTGCCAATGCTCTGGCAGTTTTAAGACTATTTCCTGGCAGCCATTGGCTTTTAAAGGCCGTATGACTCTGCTTCTGTCGGTCTGGATTTTGTTCTGAATTTCTTAAGGGCTCGCCTCCGAGCAGCATCTCGGCAGCAGCAGGAGCCCTGGGACTCAGTGAAGCCATGTCAGCCAGGAACTTTGGATCCCGAGCTGTCCCAGGCTCCTTCTGCCAGCTGCTTCAGGGCTTCAAAGAAGGGCTCGGCCGGAGCACCCAGGGTACTCGGCAGCAGCTGCCACAGCCCCTCTTTTGAAGCACCATGGTAGCCAACAGAGAGGATTCTGTGTTACGTACAGTATGACCCTGGAGGTGCCAGCCAGCTGCTGTGACTCAGCTAAAAACAGGGAACTCGCTGTAGGAGAGAGGGCGGAAAGGGGAGAGATTACTGAGGGGGAGGGAAGAGAGGAAAAGCAGCAGGGGTTTATGATGCCCGAAGTTTGTCGAAGAGCTCAAAACACACTTCTGAAAAGGCTTTCTGGATGGGCCCAGGAGCCTGTCGCTGTGGCTCTGTAATCTGCATGGGACGCCTAAAGTTTAATGGCCTTTGTATCTAATGAGGACAAACAGCAGAGGGATTAGGGAAAAACTAAGAAAATAAATGATCTCTCCTTTTACCGCCTTGCAGATTTCCTTTGTGATCAAACACATTAATGTAAGGAAACAGAACTGCTTAATGTATGAGATATATATATATATATAAATTTTGCTTTTACACAGAGTGTCTTTATAAGAGGAGAGATGATGGTTTTGAATAAACATGGAACTGCTAACTACAGAAGCAAACCTGAATCCAAATTGTGAATACAACAATGCAATATGGAGGAAATTTATTTGTGAAGCAGTCTATCCTGCCACTCTACTTGTATCCAGACAGGTTTTTAAGAAGAATGCTGATGTTCAGCTAAAAGTTGATCTTAAGAAAGACATCTCAGTCTTATTTTGTGAAACATTTGCTAGGGTACTTTGCTCAGTCCAAAGGTAGAACATTACAAGCAGATGGAATATAAAATGCAAAATGTTCTTTGGCTGAAAAAACAAAGGTAGGCTTGAGAAAAGCTTGTTGGAGGGGAGTCATCAGAGAAACAGAGTGAAGGGAAGGACCGATGCAATCAGCATTTTAAAGCAAAGACTAAGATACTTAATAGTTACTCTGCTCCTTAATATCTCATAGGAAGAAGGCATCTGTGAAATGATGCAATGATCAGCCTGGCGAGACAGAGAAGAAAATCAAGTTCATGTCTTTTATCCACCAGAATGGAAGTAGTGAGTGACAAAGAGGCTTACGGTAAAGTGATCAAGTTCACTCATGACAAGCGAGAGGGCAAGTACAGCCCATCAGCTCAGGTCTGGGTGTGTCCTGTGTTGGCAGTTCTTCTAAGGTGATAAAACCCTGAGCAAGTGGTGACAGCTCTCCTCTGGGAAAAACCTCAGTCTCCAGAATTTTCCCAACGATTTCTTCTGGTTCGTTTCAGCTGTCACAAAACATGGCCAATTGATCTGCAAGGGAGGAGAGGTTCAACCTCAGCCATCCTCACCAGGTTTAAGGTGTGAATCTGCTATTTCATTTTGCCTACCAATGGCTGCTAGACAAATCGGTAACCAACAAAATAAATAAATAAAACTCACTGCTGTCTGACAGCGTAGTGCCTAAGACAAATCAGTATGCAGGTTTATTTAAAGATAAGTCATTTTCAGATGCCTAAGCCCTAATTCACACATAAGCTTACACCAACTGGTTGCCAAAAGTACAAAAGTAATGGAATAGCCTTTCTCAGCAACAGTTTTTATTGTGGAGTCTACGCTCTTGGTCAGAATTGACTTGATGGCAGTGGGTTATAGTAGGCATGTTCTTGATAAGGGGCACACACATAGAAAAGGAGAAGTCCATGTTGTTTTCTAACAGACGCTTGATATTGACTGTTTCAACATAAGAAGGAACTAGGAATCTCTGGGTAGTAAAAATTGTTAATGAGCTCCACTGCTAACTGAAAGGTTGGATGGAGGTTCAAGTCTACCCAGACACGCTTCAGAAAAAGAGCCTGACAATCTCCTTCCAAAATATCAGCCACTGAAAATTCTGTTCATTTTCTACTCTGGCACATATGGGTTTGCCTTGAGTTGGACTGGACTTGATAGCAACTGTTTTTTTTTTCTTTTTCTTTTTAATATCTCATCTGTAGGCATTTGGGTGAGTGCTTAAAACAAACTGAAATTGAGACAGGAGGAGTCAGAGTTAAGGAAGCTATCTTCTGCTTATTCCTAAAAGGTTATGGATAACTTTAAGGGGGGAAAGATGCCAAAAGAAAAAGCATGGATCAGAATATCAGAGAAGAGTATGAGGGAAGGCCTACACTACTAATCTAGGAATTTCTTTACTTCAAAGAATAAGAGAAAGTGTCAGGCAACATGTTCCCAAACACCCACCGTCTCACCACTCAAGTAAGAGAGCCAAGAGAAGGAACCAAAATGAAGGTGAAAGACAAGATGACCTGGCTGAACAACTGGATTGATTGTAGCCCCGGGTTAGAAGGAGATGATCAATCTACAGCTGGATTTCAATACTTAGTCACATGGTGGATGTGACTCAGTGGTTTCAAGTTTCATATATCCCCACAGTTGGTAGTAACCCTTGTCTGATTCTGGACATTCTGTCTGTAGTTTATCACACAACTACTCCCAATAATTCACGTGGAAATTTTAGGACCTTCAAATTGTGCTTGCAAAATTATTTGTGCTAAGGATGACACAGAGCAAAAACACCAAGAAGTCTGATTTTGACTGAACTTTACAGTATATGCTTCTGTGAATTCTTTCAGGAGTTATAAACAGATTGGAAAAATCAATTCAAGTCAGGTTCATTGAGCCCTTACTATCTGCCAAGCATCATCCTAGTTCAGTTAATAAAACAGCTCCCTTGCCTTGAGGAAGTTTATAGTATAGTGAGTCACAAAAAAGTTTCTACAGGTCAGCAAAGTCGTTTTTGCTCACCCATGGAAAAGAAGCTCATCTTTGGGGGATAGTAGCAAGGTTTGCATTACCTTTTTTTTTTTTTTGCAAGTGATGGTGTCTATTTTCTTGTGATTCTATGCTAAGCACCTCGCACTGTGACTGGAATATTCTAGGGCCTAGGAGGGGATGCATTAATTGGATAATAAACAAATGGGAATAACTCTATTTGTCTAGGAATTAAGGGCTCCCAGGTAAGATATCAAGGTTGTTGGTGGTGTAGGCTTCCATTGAATTGACCCGACTCATGATGACCCCACGTGCAACAGAATGAAACACTGGTTGGTCCTGCACCATCCGTACGATTATTTGAGGATTAGACCATTGGCTGATTTTTAGAGCTAGATCACTTTCTTCCTCATCCACCTTAGTCTGGAAATTCCATTGAGACCTGTTTAACAGCTTCATAACAACATGCAGTCTTCCACTGACAGACAGGTGGTAGTTACATGTAAGGTGCCTTGGACAGGAATCAAGCCCAGGTCTCCCACATGGAAGGTGAGAATTCTACCACTCAACTACCACTGCCTTTAAGATATAAGTAGCCAATAGGAGGTGGGCTTCATTGATGGCACGAATTGCAGAAGTTTTTCAGGGGGCATGAGAATCCCTCTTTTTGAGTCTCACAATTGGCACACTCAGCACTGTTTTCAAATGTGTGGCCCCTCGATTGCTTGATCAACACTGTATACTCCTCCTTCCTCCTTTGACCATCACCCAATTAACTGTGTGCTGAATGAACATCTGCTCCATGGTGCCACGTCGTTTCCAAGGCTCGGTCTGGAAAGTGCCCACAAGCACCGTGGGGGAGGCACTACCAAAGACTCTGCGTCTGGGATGTTCTTTTTGCAGCCAGCACTGCTGTTGGTTTTGCCTGCTGGCTTACATGAATTGGCTTTTACATTTCTTAATTTAGACCCTCACCGTATGCAGACATATTATATATATATATGTATTTTTCTGTCTGAGGAGAGCGATGTTTTCCGTTGCACGAGTAGATATGACTGCCAGCAGCTGGTAAGCACACAGAAGGACACAGAGCCCACAGATGCATCACTTCAGAGCATGAGGCTGAGCACTGGGAGCCCAAGATTTGTCCTGTGACTCAATGAAGACTGTTCTTTTCTTTTTTTTTTTTTCACTCAGATTAAGAGCCAGGATGTTCAAGCAATAATAATTACTTTCATCCCAGGAGAAGGGAAGTGACCAGCCTTGTACTCAGTGTTCCCAGATATTTGAGGAGGCAACCTTTTTATCAGAAATGTCCAATTCGTATAGCCAATGATCTAGCATATAATGTAAGCTACACTACATCCTAAACTGCCAGGGGAGGCTTACCTCTTGCTGTGATGCTGCCTAGATTTCAGCAAAGCTTCCCGACTAACAAGGACTAGAGAGAATGGCCTGGCAATCTAACTTATGAAAATGAATCATTGAAAGCCCTTTGGATTACAACAGGATCACGGACATGGTGCAGGACTGGGCAAACTTTTGTTCCATTGTGCAAGTGGTCACCCTGAATTGCTGACTGACTCCATGTCAGCTAAAAACAACAAGATGCTAGGTAGGTCCTGTGCTAAGCACCTTTGTGAATATTTAATATCCATAACAAAAATGTAAAGGAAATATTATAAATTCCACTTTAATAGATGAGAAACTTGAAGTGGAGAGAGACTAAATTACTTCTCAAATTTACTTGTCTCAGGTTGGTTTCCCTAGAAGCAGAGTCGGAAGCAGTCACTTTTGGAGGGGAAGACCATGGCCTTGGCTGAAATCTAATTTACTCCAATCCCATGGGGGAATACTGTAGCAGGAAACGGGCATAGAATTGGTTCTACCTTGAGGTGAGGGGACAAGTTTTTGTACCAGGCTGACAGTCAGTCATTGGCTTCCAGAAGTCTTTCCCTTTCAGGTAGAGGCAGTTCTCTGAAGCGTGGGGCATATGTAACCATAGTCAGCAGCCAACACTCATATCAGCTGAGGACAGATGCAAAAGCCAGGTAAACAGAATTTTGGTGGGACAGTCACAGCATCCACTACTAGTTAGCAAGCAACAGAGCTCAGCTTCAAATTCTGTGTGACTCTAAAAGTCATGTTTTTAAAACTGCCCAATATTACAAAGATGCAAAATCTTTAACAGGGTTATGAAGGCCATCCTTTTATCAGCCTCCAGTTTCCAAATAATAGGCAGTCTCCATATTTCACATTGGGAGCTCTGGTGGCGTAGTGCCTAAGGCATTTGACTGCTAACCAGAAGGCTGCAGGTTCAAACCCATCAGCCACTCCTCAGAAGGAAGATTGGGCAATCTACTTCCATAGTGATACTGCCTCAGAAACCCAAGGAAGGGTCACTATGAGTCGGATCTTACTCAACAGCAGTGAGTTTTGAGTTATATTTCATATTCCTTGGTTCCACAATCATCACCAATGGAAGGAGAAGTCAAGAAATCAGACAATGTCAGATTTGCACTGGGCAAAAGATCTGTTTAAAGTACTGAAGAGAAAAGACATCTCTTCGAAGACTAAGGTGCACCTGACACAAGCCATGGTATTTTCAATCACTTCATATGCCTGTGAAAGCTAGACAATGACTAAGGAAGACCAAAGAAGAGTCAATGCTTTTGACTTGTGATGTTGGCGAAGAATACTGAAAGCACCATGGACTGCTAAAAGAACTAACAAGTCTGTCCTGGAAGAAGTGCAGCTGGAATGCTCCTTGGAAGAGAGAATGGCCGGACTTCATCTCACCTACTTTGGTCATGATGTCAGAAGGGACCATTCCTTGGAAAAGATACCATGCTTGGTAAAGTGGAGGGTCAATGAAAAAGGGGAGGCCCTCAACGAGATGGATTGGCACAGTGGTTGCAACTATGGGCCCAGGTATAGCAAGGATTATGAGGCTGGCACAGAACCAGGCAGTGTGTTTCATTCTGTTGTCCATAAGGTTACTATGAGTCAGAGCTGACTGGACAGCACCTAACAACAAGTGTTACTCCCGCAGAAGGTGTCATTAAAACTGCATATATTTTCCTTCCTAATTTCAAATAAATTGATCTCAGAGCTTTTCTAGGTGCTATAAAAACAAACCAAGAAAAAACAACAAACTCACTGCCATCGAGTCAGATGTGACTCATAGCAACCCCTTCCTGGATTTCCAAGGCAATATCACTACAGTAGATTGCCCAACCTTCCTTCTGAGGAGTGGCTGGTAGCTATAGAAACAGGGGCAGATTATTCAATAAGCAAAGTAAGCACAGGCTTCCTTGTGCTTACCAATGAATCTGTAGTGAATAGTTTCACATGTTTCAGATGTAGTGAAACCCATGTGAAATTGTTCACTACAGGTTTGCAAGTAAAGCACAAGTAACCTATGCTTACTTTGCTTAGTGAGTTATCTGCCCGTGTACAAAACCACAGTGCCCACTCGTAGCCCCCAAACAGCTTCCCTTCCCTGGAGCCTACTCACAGCTTGGGCCTTCCACGTCCCTTTGCCACCAAAGTCCATGAGGAATAACAGGCCTGCATGATGGCTGCCTTTGGACATGTGTATCCTTGCTCCTTGCAACCAGCAAGAAATGAGAAAGAAAAGAAGGGAGGAAAACTTGTTAACATCATGCTGTATCTAAACAAGCAATCCCAGATGGCATCGTTTATGCCTTCTGCCTCTGATAAGGAAAGATTGAGCAGGAAAAATAAGCAGCAGCTGACAAGACATACCCAGCATTCAGACCAACAGGGAGAACAGACACCGACTCTGTGCTCTGCCCTCAGTCAGGGCTCAGCCCCCAGCCCAAAAGCCAGCCCTGCTCCAGACGCCTTCAGCTGCACACACTTCCGTGGAACCAGAGGATCTGCAAGGTCAGAAGCCAAAGGAATCTTGCTTCCTATCCCCGTTCCCAGGTTACTGATGAAGACCAAGACAGAAGCAATAAGGTGATTGACTTCAGGATACTCGGTTGTTGAAAAGACAAGGAAAAATGGAATTTAGGTGCTCCTGACTCCTGGCCAGTGCTTTTCCCAGATCACAAGGCTCCCTTCTTTTTATGTATGTGTCATTCTAGTACATACAACTAATTCTGAGCCAATGGTAGCAACTTTCTTTAAGGTAGAAAAGAGCCCAGTCTCTGGTCTCAAACCACCTAGGACTGAATCCTGGCTCCACTGCTTCATAGCTATGTGTCCTGAGCGACATTTCCCATGACTTGGTTTCCCCAGTGGTAAACTGAGAATAATAATTGTACTATGGAGCTCTGGGAAACATAAAATGAGATAATTCAGGTACAGGACTTAGCAAGTTACCTAACCTGTGAGAATTCTGTCAAGTTAACTCTTATCATTTGTCCATTTATTCAGATTAAAAAAAGGAATACCTTCTCAGTGTCAGGCAATGTGATAACTGTGGAGATATAAATACAATGGGGTGTCCTTCCTCAGAAAACTCAGAATGTCGTTGCTGGTTTCAAGCACCTCTGGTGGCATAGTGCCTAAGGCACTTGATTGTTAACCAGAAGGTTGGTGGTTCAAATTCCCCAGCCACTCCTCGGAAGGAGGGTTGGGCAATCTACTTCCATAGTGATACTGCCTCGGAAACCCAAGGAGGGGTCGCTATGAGTCAGGTCCAACTCAATGGTAAATAACAACAACAACAACAACGTGACACTTAAATATTTCAGTATGGACTTTGTTTATGTGAAGTTCAATGGGACTCAAGTTTTAACAGATTACATGCAAAACCCAAGTCAGCAACAGTGCATTCATTAGTCAGAGTGTGATGTGGGGATGAATCAAATACTATAAAATTATATAGGAGGGGTACCTCAAAGTTGCCTCTAACAACCCATTTACTATGTTCTAATCAACCAAGCATCTAGGCCAGTTTGTGTTTCACAACTTGATAAATGTGAAATGGTCGTAGATGGTACGTAATGATTGAGGAGGTTAAAAGAAAACGCTAGGGCCAAAGATCAAAGCCTAAATTTAAGCAGTGTGTGACTTTTCTTAGAGAACTGAGTTTAACTTTCTCCTCTTCCGTATAGCTCCAGAAAATGGCTGAGCATTTCAGCTCAGCTGAGAGGCACTGAGGTTAGACAAAGGAAGAATGAATGTTCTCAAAGACAAATTCCAGAAAGCAAAGGTTAGGAAGTCATAGGTGACACTAATGCCTGCTTTAAAAATGTAAAAATGTTGCAACTCTTTAAAAAGAGCTTATGGAAATGGAATGGAAATGAGTCAGAAAATATGCAAATTAAATTCACTTGAAATATATATGTCTTTAAAAATTAAGTGATAAATTGCTTTGTCAAGTATTTTTCATATGTGATTTACCACCCGTACAACTCCACATTTAAATTTCGGGTTTAGATACTTTCCTGAACCTCAAATGCATTTTCAGGAGTGGCCAGAAAGGTCAAAGGGGAGGCATTTTTCAATGTAGAGTAGGAGCGGCAGAGTTTTTGAGCTCTGTATGAAAGCAAAAAGAAAAGTGAGCATAATATAGTGAAAGTAGAGGTAAAGTCATACAATATCCCAAGAGTTCTAGTAAACTGGACTGACAGAAAGGAAGCACTTAAATATCGTAATGAGCTGAATGTGAGATGGTCTTAAGAACAGGGAGCTCTCCTTATCCAACTCACTATTCTTGGTAATTACCATAGGGCTTAGCACATTGTACATTCACAGAATGCTTGTTGAGTAAATAAGTGTGTATTTTCTAGAATCCCTAATGAGTACCTTCATGGTAAGTTGTCCTTAGAGATGAACCTTAACCATTGCAGGTTGGTGGGAGATGATGGTGTTTTTTTGGTTGAGAGACTTTTCACTTAAAACCTGCAAATTATCACCTACAACATCTGCTTGTTTTCAGGAAGAACTATGACTAAGTCCAGGGTGGTATGGATTGGGGAAAACGAGATGCAACAAAAATTGGATAGACCTAAGATTAAGATTCATAATGGGTAGAAGGAAGTTGAAGAAGTCAAAAGGAACATTTAGGCTGTCATAAACCAGAGAAAAGACAAACTGTCAATGCTGAAAGAGAGCAGACCGTATAAACTCAGGCACCTAGTCAGAGATGAAGGACAGCACCAAAATTAAAAGGAGAGAAGGCCGTGCAGTGAACAGAAGTAAAGTGTGTAGCTAAGAGGTGCAGACTCACTTTTTCTGAGGCAAGACAACCTTGAACCTAACTAAGACTTGCCTCAGACAGGAAGCTGTTTATGACATTCTTGCTGCAGCAGGCATAAGTGACGACTAAAGGAGGGAGCGATAGAGGGCCCAGGGCCTCAAAATCTGCTGAAATCTAGCAACTTCGTTCACTGGGCTGCTTCTGACAGATCAGGGCATTGGAAGCTATTGTGTTAGTCAGAAGATCTTAACATGTTCCTTGCAAACTGATAAACATTTTTCAAACCACCTGTAAATTCCCAGAATATTGAAAGTCCTCTGCCACTCATCTGAATGGAAAATAATTGATGCAGCGCCTCCCAGTGCCCCTCTGCCTCCCTCTCCTTTATTTTCTTCTCTGCACAATGAGTGTTAGAATAAATACAATGCCTTTTCTTTTGCATAATTTCTCTCGTTTGTTTAAGCAGTGCTCACGTGTCTTTGATTTTTGTCACTGAGCTTTCAGAGGTCTTGGTCTTCTATGAGTTCATAATGTCAGTCACAGAAGCAATTTACAAATATATTTTCTCACCTTTCCCAAACCGTTTGATAAAATGCCTTCTAAAAAGAGGAAGGCAGTGTACAGTACATACCAAAAAAAAAAGACCCAACTCACTGCCATCAAGTCATTTCCGACTCATAGTGACCCCTCTTTGGGTTTCTGAGGCGGTATCTCTATGGAAGTAGTTTGCCCAGTCTTCCTTCCAAGGCATGGCTGCTGGGTTTGAACCACCAGCCTTCTGGTTAGCAGTCAAATGCCTTAGGGACTATGCTACCAGAGCTCTCAGCAGCTATTTCAATAAGTTTCAATCAAGAAGAGATTCTCGAGGCAGCCCAATCACTTGTTTCTCCTATCTGAGGCCTCAGTTGATTTTACAACACATCATAATGACAATTTAAAGAGGTTCCAGGTAGTTTTTCCCCCAAGAATTCTTCCAGAAAAATATTCCATGGGAAGTTAGAAAGCTCTTATGACCAGGTGAAATTTTACTCCCTGGAGTTTGTCATCTTTGGTACTATTTCTACCTTCTGTAAGAACATCTGCACATACACAAATCTGTCCAATATTTGAAGACGTTTAACAATTCAGACAAACACATAACCCCATCCCGGCATCTTGTTTTTCTTGTACACTACTGTAAAACCCAAAGGTCCACATGTCACGGTTTTCATTTCTCTCAACATTCTGGGCACTCTCTTCTGAGCGCACTTAGCTGGTCAAGATCCTTCTGAAAACTTGGCACTCAGAAATAGGAATGCTTCTCCAGGCTTGACCTGATTCATCCCAGGCAAAGTAGGACTTTTACCTACTATCTTTTGGGCCACCATCATCAATGCCACTGTGATATGCACTAATTCTTGTGCCTGCACTTTACACTATTGACTCAATGAGTTTAATATCAACCTGAATCTTTAGGCTTTTTTGTTTGTTTTGCTTGTGTTTCTGAGTAACAACATCCTCCCCAGTCCATTGGCTTGAACAAATGAATAAAGGAATTAATGTATTTTAAAAAAGCAAAGGTCTTGAAAAATTTTATGCATATTAAAAAGATATACATCTTTCTTGCCAATAACAGCTTAGTCAGTAAACAACATTCAAGTAAGAATAAGATAGTGGAAGATCATTTTTCTAGGTAATGCTGAATTTTTGAAAATATAAGTATAGGCTAGTATTAAGATTTAAAGTCATTAAATGAATTGTCTTATTCACTTTTGTTTGCTATATGTGTGTTTTTGTTATTGTTATGTGCCGTCGAGTCAGGACCAACTCACAGCAACTCCTCCTTGGGTTTCTGAGGCAGTATCACTATGGAAGTAGATTGCCCAACCTTCCTTCCAAGGAGTGGCTGGTGGTTTTGAACCGCCAGCCTTCTGGTTAGCAGTCAAGTGCTTTAGGCACTACGCTACCAGAGCTCCTGCTATATGTGTAGTGGCTCTTTTTATTTATACCTGACCTTGTCCAGATAATTATCTTAGACAAATCACTATCTTTAATTCAATAGGAATATAATGTTACTCAGGTCAGAAAATGTCTTTCCAAGCTAAATTTCCCATTTGCTTATGAAGTTAAGAGTTTGTAAGCACCACTTGGGATCCATTAGGCACCAGAAATCTGGTTGTTAGTCTTAAGAACCATATAAACCTTGGGTCAAATTATTGTTGTTGTAGTTCTTGTTATGTGCCATCAAGCCATCTCCGACTCATAGCAACCTTATGTACAATAGAACGAAACACTGCCCAGGCCTGAGCCAGCCTCATGACCCCCCCTCTACCTGAGCCCATCGCTGCAGCCACTGTGTCAGTCCATTTCATCGAGGGCCTTCCCATCTTTCACTGACCCTCCCTCCACTTTACCAAGCATGACATCCTTCTCCAGAGAATGGTCCCTTCCGACAACATGACCAAAGTAGGTGAGACAAAGTTTGGCCATTCTTGCTTCCAAGGAGCTGGGCTTCTTCCAGGACAGATTTGTTAGTTCTTTTAGCAGGCCATGGTACTTTGATCATTCTTCACCAGCACCACAACTCAAGAGCATCCACTCTTCTTTGGTCTTCCTTGTTCATTGTCCAGCTCTCACAAGCATATGATGCAATTGAAAATACCATGGCTTGGGTTAGGCACATCTTACTCTTCAAGGAGATATCTTTGCTCTTCAGCACCTGAAAGATGTCTACTGCAACCGATTTTCCCAATGCAATACATCTTTTGATATCTTGACTGCTGCTTCCATTGGCGTTGATTGTAGAACCAAGTAATATGATGTCTTTGACAACTTCAATTTTTTCTCCATTTTTCGTGATGCTCCTTTTTTGTCCACTTGTGAGGATTTTTGCTTTCTTTATATTGAGGTATAATCCATACTGCAGACTGTAGTTTTTAATCTTCATCAGTAAGGGCTCCAAGTCATCCTCATTTTCAGCAAACAAAGTTGTGTTATCTGCATATCTCAGATTGTTAATGAGCCTTCGTCCAAGCCTCATGCTATGTTCTTCTTCACGTAGTCCAGCTTCTTGGATTATTTGCTCAGCATATAGATTGAATAAGTGTGGTGAAAGGATACAACCCTCACACACTCCCTTCCTGATTCTAAACCATGCAGTATCCCCTTGTTCTGTTCAAACGAATTGGGTCAAATTGGTATAAAGCAAATGGCTTAAAAGCAATTTTGAATTTTCTGATAGGCTTTTGCTTTTTTACTTTTAAACACTCAGTTTCTCCCCTTGAACTTACGAGAAAAATTTTTGATTAATGGTCATTAGCAGATAAGTAAATTATTATTTTACATCATATTGACTTTTCCTGTTTTAGTTCAAAAATAGGTTGAGGAATCAAGATGAGGTCACTTTGTTGGTTTTTATAGGTTAAATAAATTCTATTCTAAAGTAAAATGGCTAAAATACCTAGTATAACACTTACCCCTGTTATTAGTTAAGGGAAATCTAGAGAGCTGTGAACATGTGCAGGAGGGTTGATATCCCCACTTCCTGCATGTCCTAAGATGCATATCTGAGCCTAGGGAATGCAAAGGGGGCATACAGAGGAGGGGGCATACAGAGGGACAAACACAACCAGAAAAGAAAACCTTCTATTTATTTTGTTAATTAACACCTACAAGAACTGCACATGAAATAATTCCCTTCATTTGACCTGGGGTCACAGAAATTTGGGGACTCCCATATTCCCTCTGTCCCTTGCCAATAGGGCATTGAACTCACCTCTATGCCCTGAAGAGTAGTAATGTTGTATCTTTCCAGGTAGAAGTTATCACTCCCTTTGAGGTTTGTCAGTAATGTGTAGGTGACAAAGGAAATGGATCCTCAGGTACATTGCTACAAAAGGCTTCAAGAGTCATTTTGGAATGATATCAGTGTAGCAGCATGCGTTAATAGATACATTTGAATTCTCATATATGTCTAAGTCAGTACACTCAAATCTACACAGGCAGATAATTATACATCTCTAGGTTTAATTTGACAAAATAGGTCTATTGTGCGAGAACAAGCTGTAGGAAATCTGCCTGACAGTTACAAGTATCAGGGAAGGCCTACTAGTACATAATGAATCACTGTTGCTGAACGAAATAGCACAAAACAGGTATTATTTCCTAGATGGAGGTGAGGCTATTCTGGCTCTTTTGGTGATTGTAAATAAATCTTTTGCAATGTCCTGGAACCAGATCAGCCAACAAGAGAAAGAACAGTTGTGATGCTTCTAAGCTGTTGACCACAGCCTGAGCTAAGGAGGGAAAATATTCTCCTTGCAAGTCTTCTTCCTCACACCTTCCGCACTTACAGGTCTTGGAACACAAAGTGTAACCCCACCTTTACTCCCTTTTTTCCCCTTATAAGTGGAACAGAAGCGTTGTCCTCTTTACTGGGAAAAGTTCTCCAAGTGTTCAAGTTTTCCTTTCATTTGATTGCTTGTAACACTTCATCTGGTGCCAACCGGCAGAAGCAGTGTGATCTGAGGCTTTAACAGGAAAAGGTGGTGTGCCAAGCGGTGCTGAGCCTCGGGGGCAGAACAGTGGTGCAATAAATGTTGAAATGGCCTTATTTGATGAATGGGTAAGGTATGTAGAGAATGCAGTGGAGCCCGGCCACATAGGCACCTTTGTCTCAGGTGGAGTCCTTTGTAGTGGAAGACAAGGTAGGTGGCGGCAGTTCCTGGCTCAGGATTTGCATCAAAAGACTTGAGTGTCCCTGTAATTCCGTTGTGTGAATCAGAATATCTGGAAAAGAAAATAAAGAAACAGGCAGGAACTAATGTCCACCTAGGAACCTGCACACATACATGTGTACGTGTGTGTGTGTGTGTGTGTGTGTGTGTATTTGTTGTTGTTGTTATGTGCTGTCGAGTCAGACCCAACTCATGGCGACCCCTCCTTGGGTTTCCGAGGCAGTATCACTATGGAAGTAGATTGCCCAACCTTCCTTCCGAGGAGTGGCTGGTGAGTTTGAACTGTCAGCCTTCTGGTTAGCAGTCAAGTGCCTTAGGCACTACACTATGACAGCTCCTATATATATATATATATATATATATATATATATATATATATATATATATATATATATATATACACACACGTAAACCAAAACCAAAACCAAACTCACTGCCGTCGAGTGTATGGGACTCATAGTGACTCCTCCTTGGGTTTCCAAGGTGGTATCAGTACGGAAGTAGCTTGTCCAACTTTCCTTCTGAGGACATACACAGCGAAAACCGTGAGAGCTGAAACTCAATGGGACTGCCTTGTTTTTCCTCTGCCTTTGATGGAGTGCAATCTCACCATTTTTCTCTTACTAGTTTTAGTGGAAAATACTTGAATTCTCCTTTTCTATAGGTTTCTGCCTTACACATGTTCTGGCTTTCACTGGTTTTACTTTATATACAGATATAAATAAGAGTGTGTGTGAGAGAGAGAGAGAGAGAGAGAGAGAGAGAGAGAGAGATCCATATGTACCCTGCAGATTAATGCAGCACTCATTCATAGTCCTTCGGCTGATACGCATAATGTTCTAGACCTGTTGTGTCCAACACGGTAGGCACTAGCCACAGGTAAGTATTTAAATTTAAAACAACTAAAATAAAATGAGATTTAAAGTTCAGTTTCTCATCCACACTAGCCAGGTGTTAAGTGCTCAGGAGCCACACGTGGCTAGTGGCTACCATGCTGGATACCCTAGAATGTTTCCCTCATAGCACAAAGTTTATTGGACAGCCCTGCTGTAGAGTATGCACAAGCCTTGAGATTTGCCCAGAGATCTTTTTGTGAAGATAAAAGAGGAACAATATTAATTTAAAAAAAAATGCAACCACTGCCATGGAGTCGTATCCAACTCATGGCAACCCTTCCTTGGGTTTCCAAGGTGGTATCACTAGGAAATAGATTGTCCAACTTTCCATCTGAGGGGTGGCTGGTGTATTTGAACCACCAGCCTTCTGGTTAGCAGTTAAATGCCTTAGGCACTATGCCACCAGAGCTCCCTACATCAATATGAAGCTCTGTAAAACTGTGTTTTTCAATTACATAGAAAACTTAAGTTTCCACATGAAACAAAAATCATTTTTAAAAATACTATCTCCTCAGTCCCCATCTGAGTAAATAAGTCACAGGAAAGGTTCTGAGAAGTCCCGTAGTAAAGAACCTTGCTTGCCTTTAACCCAAGTACTTTGAAACTAATTTGAATACATACCCCCTATTTACAAGACATTCATTAACTTTCCGCAGAACTCAGTTTGCATGGAGCACTTCTTGGAAGAATTTTGCTATGGAAGGTGTTATAGTCAAACATTTGCAGTCACCTGCCCTCTTGGGATCATGGCAGACCATTATGACAGTTTGAAACTCAGATAATAATAATAAGAAGAAGAATAAAAGGCCAGCATCTGCCCAGTTAGGACTTGTATATCATGATTTTAGGAAAATCAGTCCTCTACGTATGAATGAAGAAGCTCAGCCGTAAACTTGAAGTCAGGTGCTTCTCCTCAAATGTCCTTCCTGAAGATTCTGACCTGATTAAGACTGGTCTTTCTAAAATGAACTGTTGATTACCTACCTGAAATCAAGACTATAAAATAATGTGTCCCGACTTTATCTCCTATAATCCTGTGACATGGAGTTCTCTTATTTCATGGAATTAGCTGAGCCAAGCTTGTCAAGTGGGAGTCAGGGTTGGATTTCTTTGTATAGATGAGAACCAACGTTCGTAATCTATTAAGCTGCCAGAGACGTAAAATTTCCTAAGAAAAAATAGAAAAATAATATTCACTAAGCAAGTCATATATTCTCAGATCGCTGACCCCGCAGGACTGTGAGGGGGCTAAAGGCAGGAGTCTGTCTCAGAAGTGCGTTGCTTCCTTCCCTCTGTGTTCCTCCTTGGAGAAGAGCCACTGTTCTTTCTTCTGTCTCCAGAGTTCCTTTTCTTCTCTTCCCTTCTTTTCTCTCTCATTTCCTCTCTTTTCTTTTGTTGTCTTCTCTTCTCTTTCCTTTATTCCCTTTCTTCACTCTTCCTTTCTTTCCTTTCCTTCTCTTTCCTTCTTAATTCATTTTTATCCTCCATTCTTTTTTTTTAATGAGTTATGCACCTCAGATAGGATCATTTCATTCCAAAGCCTATTATTATTCATGGCTGTGGTTGTTAAGTACCCTCCAGTCGATTCTGACTCCTGGGGACCACACGTACAACAGAATGAAACATTGTCTTACTGTGTCATCCTCACAGTCACAGCATATTCAATCCCTCTTTGTGGCTACTGTGCTGATCCATCTCACTGACAATCCCCATGCCCTCTCTGGCCCTCTATTTCACCAAACATGTTTCCCTGGCAATAGAGTCCCTCCTAATGGTGTGTCTAAAGCGAGTGAGGAAGACAGTGCTCTGTTGTGATCCAGGTTTTCACTGATTGATTTTCAGAAGATTGCCAGGCCTTTCTCCCTAGTCTGTCTTAGTCTGGAAGCTCTGCTGGAACATGTCTGCCATGGTTGAACCGCTGGTGTTTGAAATACCCATGGCATGGCTCCCAGCATCACAACAATACACAAATGACCACAGTACCCAAGGAAACTGACAAACGAGTCGTAGATTGTCCTTGGTAGTCTCCTTTAAAAATACGTCAGTGAAAATGAATAACTGCCAAATATTTCTCCTCAAAAAATTCCAGTTCCTTCTGGAATGTATGCTGTGTGATTTGAATGGAGAATTTTAAGGTGAAATTAACTCTGTACCGATTTCTGGTTGATTTGTTTGTTTTTTGCCCTCTGTGATAGCTTCTTACCTGATGGATTTGTTCTTGCTCCAGAATCACCAACTATAATGAGTGTTAATGCTAAGGAAGAAAAAAAAAGGAAAGGGAACAAGCCTTTGACACTTACACTAGTGTCACTAACATGAGGATTCCTGCTTAGAATAGTGCTCTTCAAGCCCAGACTAAAGGCTTATTCAACCTGACAGCAGTATTCAGATTAATAATATATTTTAGCATTTTTACTTTAAAATATAGCATGGATTATGTCTTCAAAAGTAAGTGGTGTATAATAAGAAAAAGTGAAAGTTTATGTTCATTGGCTTAATGCATCTGGTATATAGACATGCAATGCAAGTTAGATGAAAAAGACAATGATTTAAACTCCTATAAGGAATCTTTATTACAACACAGATCATCTGTATATTACCTATTCCTATAAAGCAGCCACATCCCAAGAGAAGATGTCTGAAAAGACCCAATCTCTCTTTGTGGAAAGGAATCAAACTCATAAATAAAATAAGGATGACAGCATTTTGGACAATATTATAGTAAGGTCATTTTCCACGTGTTTTTGAAAAAGATTAGACAAGCCTAAGTAGATACTGACAGTACGGTTCCTGCATCGTCCTATTAGCATTATCTTGTGGCACTAATTCGACAGCGATTCTCTCCCATGATTTGCAGATTTTTGTACTTTGGCAACGTAAACAGTGCTACGATAGAACTGATCCATAAGTCTTCTTCATCTGCCGGAGACACGACCTGGATAGCTCTGTAATAAAAGCAAGCATAACAAAACTGTTTTGCTGAGAAAAGCCCCACGAGCTAGCAAATAGAAAAGAAAGCTGAAAAAGTAAATACGGTGTTGGTGCTAATCCAAACTTATGTGAGTAAATGTCATCTCGAGAGACTTTTCTTTTTCTGCTTTTGAGGCTCGTATGTATGACGATGAGTTGAAGAGTCTTGTACTCACATAGTGCAGAATGCATTTGCTGGATTCTATAATTAACTAACATCAAACTAGCCCCAAGTTGGGCCATTCTGTTTGTTTCTCACACAGATCGCACCTGGCTTGATTGTTTTGGGGACTCCAGGGATAAATTCTCACAACAGAAACCCACAGGAGAGCTTTCTTGGGAGGGCAGATTTTCCGCAGTCCCAGCGTACCTAGGTTCTAGGGGCTAGTCCACCAACCTTACCCTTGACTTCTATGACTTGTAGCTCTTTTCTAACTTAAAGCATCTTTATATGAGCTTTCTGACTATATCAGCCTTTTGTTCCATGAAAGGATTGAAACTGAATGAAAGCAGGAAATAAAAAACTAAGTGTTATTTTGTCCCTTGCTTTCTAAAGTAGAAAGTACCACTTATCGAAGAGAAGATTTTACTATTTTAGCACCATATGCCCCTTTTCGATCACTATCTGTAGAATCACACATATTCATCTCAGCGATTCCTCCTGCCAAAGCTTTGTCTGATCACAGAAGATCCACTCACCCTTTTAGTCCTTAATTCTGCTTCACGTCATTTCACCCGTTCCTCATTGTTAATGTTAAGAAAACACCAAAGCATAGGGTGGCAATTTTTCCTGATTAAATAATTAGTATAAAATAAGCACATGCTTCTGTGATATTAGCCAAAAACAAATGAAATTAAGAGAAAATACATGTCTTCTACCTTGCTAATTTCCTCCAATTTATTTCCTGTCTATGGGGTTTATTCATTCACAGGACTCTTCAGAACTATATTATTCAACTGATACAAGGTTAGGAATTGGGATCTAGGACATCTAAAGAGTCCAAGCTTAACTAAAAACTTCCCAAAAAGTGTATATTCTTCACTTCCTCCCTGTTTTTGCTATACCTTGCTTATACCACTGCTACTGTTTTTTGCATATATTATTGCATTTGTTTGCTCTTTTCCTGATATATTATGAATTTAGAAGGCAGAGACCTTATTCATTTTTGCCTCTCCAGCTTCTTGAACAGCACTTGGCACATAGTAGACATTCTTGTGTTAAATAAATATTTGTTTGAATTTAATTTTTTTCCAGTAAAGAAGTGTGTGTGTGTGTGTGTATGTGTGTGCCAGCAACACTCAGATAAATAATAACAATTTATTTTGAGTGCACACATATATGGATCACTTATGTTCAGTTTTCACTATTATATGGCCAAGAGAATGTGATGCTTTAACACTGTGTTGGTATGCAAACTGAACTTTGATTTCCAGCTACCAGGAGAAGTTCCATTTATTTTCCTTCTCAAATTCACATCGTATTTTGCTCCCATATAATGTTTCCTGACGGTTGACATTGATCTTGCTCATTGTCTCCCTAAACCCTCATAGACTCCTCATTGTCTACACATTGAAATCCAGATGCCTTAGCTTTCTTCTAGGCCTATAATTTCTCAACTTCTTCCCCATCACTTCTTTCATCTACTGCATAATTCCTCGAGCTTGCGTCTTCACAATTCCATCTTGGTACCTAAGCTCTTACAGAAGTACCATGTGGATATTCCTTTTCCATCTTTGCATGTCCAAATGCTATCTCTCCTGCAAGGCTCAGGTCAAATGCAGTCTCTGTACTCAGGAAGAATTTTGGGTCATGCAATTTAAAGTAATTGCTCTTCTCTCAGCTTCTATAGCACTTGTACCTGCTCTGATCTCCCATAACATGTGTATTTCTGGCTTATTTATTTGACTAAACTAGCATTTATTCAATATCTACAATAACCAAGAACAGTTGTAGTGTCAGGGATACACTTGTCCAGCAATCTTAATCAGGGCTCTCTTGAGGAGAGAAACAACAAATGTGGGTTAGATACACTCTAAAGGGATATTCTGAAATTACAGTTTTATGTGAATAAAAGAACAATTAAGAAGACCACAAGTCACATAGTGAACCTGAGCAAGGTATTGCAGATGGAATTTGCTTATAATGTATGATCTCCATTTATTGTCTGTTAAATGCCTATGTTTTTGTTTTTGTTAGGTGCCATTAAGTTGATTTTCAGCTCATAGTGACTTCATGTGACAAGCAAAACTGCCCCCATAGGATTTTGGGGTATAATCTTCACAGAAGAAGATTTCCTGGTCTTTCTCCCATTGAGCCATAGGGGAAGTTTGAACCACCAACCTGTAGGTTAGTAGCCAAGAATTTAACCATGGCAGAGCTCCTTAGTATTAATATAACTATAAACCACTCCCCCCCCAAAAAAAAAACTCACTGCTATTGAGTCAATTCTGACTCATAGTGACCCCTCCTTGGGTTGCCGAGGCAGTACCTCTATGAAAGCAGATTGTTGAACCTTCCTTCTGAGTACTGATTGGTGAGTTTGAACCACCAGTCTTCTGGTTAGCAGTCAAATGCCTTAGCCATTACACCTATAGACATGTACAAAATATTAGTGAATTATAAATAACATGGAGACTTTGTGTGATTCCGGTTTAAGCTGAGTTCTGGTGAAGTCTTTAGCCAGAAGTCAAGGGTTAGAATTATTTCTTCACTTCATGCACAAATCTCTCACCTTGATTTTTTATTGTTAACTTCAAATGTCTCCTTTAACAGCCCACAGAGATCTGCCCTCACCTAGATATTTATTTTTTTCAGTGGCAATATTGCCCACTCTGATATTCTCCATTCCCTTCTCTGATTTTAAACTTGGATTATTTCCATTGGCTAAGTGCTATAATTTCCTTAAGTAATTGCAATAGGAATGAGAGGCAGAGAGATGGCAGGTGTTGCATCTAGATCTCTCAGAACTTTGTCCTCTCTGGAAATCCCAGTCCTCATGTCAGCAACTGTCCCTGTGCCAGATTAATATCTTGAGGTAAAGCTACTCCCAGGCACACAGGTCTCCAGTGCTGGCCCGGGTGTTCCATCCCTATAACAGTGGAGCCAAACTAGCCATCCAGCCA
The DNA here is from genome assembly GCF_000298275.1 of Orycteropus afer afer. Taxonomy (NCBI): domain Eukaryota; kingdom Metazoa; phylum Chordata; class Mammalia; order Tubulidentata; family Orycteropodidae; genus Orycteropus; species Orycteropus afer. The sequence continues at coordinate 5,675,421 of NW_006921760.1, forward strand.
ATACATAAACCCCAACCTTGATTTAGGATCCCTGTAGGGTCACTATGAGTTGGAATCTACTTGATGACAACAGAGTTGGTTTGATTTGGTCCTCCATATCATGTCCTTGGATATTGCACTGGTTCTTAACCCAGACTTCAGAGTACAGGAAGGATTGACAGGGAACTGACAGTAGTTCAAAATAATTGCAGACAAGTCTTGCCAGGAGATGAGATAAACCCACAAATGACAGCCATGTGAAACAGGCCAAACTCCTCAGTCAGTGGCACAGTCTTTACTTCCTTTGTAGCAGATAGTAAAGCAGCCTAGGGATAGCTAAAAAAAGAGAACGAAATGAACTCACTGCCATCTAGTCAATTCTGATTCATAGTGACCCCCATTGGATTTCTGACGCAGTAAATCTTTAGGGAAGTAGATTGCCCCATCTTTCTTCACAGCTGATGGGTTTGAACTGCCAACCTTCTGGTTAGCAGTCAAATGCCTTAGCCACTATGCCACCAGAGCTCCTTTAGGAATAACTAGAAAGGAGAAAATGACCAAGGATTTGTTGTTGTTGTTATGTGCCGTCAAGTCGGACCCGACTCATAGTGATCCCTCCTTGGGTTTTGCAGGCAGTATCACTACAGAAGTAGATTGCCCCATCTGGTTTGAACCACCAGCCTCCTGGTTAGCAGTCAAGTGCCTTAGACACTATGCTACCAGAGCTCCTTAGAGCAAAATTGGTGTTCAGTAAACACTGTTGACTTCAATTGCTTCTTTCTCCCCAAGTATGCATTCTGCTCACTCAGTGATGACATTTGATGAGTGATCCTTGCTAAGGTCTCTCAATTCTGTGATGACTGTCTTTAATTGACATCACTTGTACCTTTCCATAAAACCAGTGGCTGCTATTCAGGGGCTATATAGTTGAGGACCTGCAGGTGATGTGGGTCTCCCATGTGTCCACCTCAGAATACACACACACTCTCTGGATTGGCTTCTGTGGGCAATTGGAAGGAGGCTGTTGGCACCTTCTATGGAATCAGAAAGGAAAAAATAATTTATGCCTGGCAAAAAGCTAACAAAAATCTTTTTCATCTATGGTTGGATTGTGTCTCCCATTACAAATGTCCCCAAGCACACTCTAGTCCTGTGTCAGTCTAGTTAGCATTTTAATAGTTGTATATTAACCAGGCTCATGTTAAGGATGACTTCATACATTATTCATCCAACTGTATTACAAGTAACTTGAAGGACATATCTAATACATCTTTGCAGTCTTCATATCCCAGCATCACCGACCCTTTACAAAGTAGATATTTAATGAATACTTTCTGAGTTTCCATTACAACCATACTCAAATTCCTTAACATTCTCTCTGTTTTTGAATGTTCTGTGACTGACGTTTTAAATTTTAGTTAGTGCATATCATTCTGTGTGCCAGCAGTACAAGGATGCCACACTGACACAATGATTCTTTAAATAGTTCTTTCATCCACCCTATTTGTGGTCACTTCATGGCAACTCATCATATTGAATGGTTACTTACAAATCCTGTAACTTCTTTCAACATGTTCTAACGAACAAAATTGTATTTAAGATTAAATGTGCTTTAATGTCAGTATGTTAGTTACAGTCCATATCCTCATGATTACTATGTATGGATTAGAGGTATCCTCATGGAAATAAAAAAGGGTGAGAGGGAGGCTGGGAGGCTGGGAGGAAGGGAGGGGAGGATGAAAAAAAAAAAGAAAAAAAGACAGGAAAACAGGAAAAGATGGAAAATAAGAAGGAAATAATGGGAAGAAGGGAAGAATGTGAGAAAAAGGAAAGAAAGTGAGAAAAAGGGAAGACTGTAATCAAACAGTCCAGTTGTATTTTATAACTGAATCTGACTATAGGGAAAGGCATACCTGAAAGAAATGAAGAGAAACCTAAAGGTCCTCAAACTTAGTCAATTAACTTTTCTTATTGTTTAACCAATGGAATCTCAAGGATGTTTATACATTAATGTGAGCAATTCGGTTTCTGTATTCAATCTACTGGTATACAACTCTATCATCGTAAAGGAGCTCTCTGAATTGTGATATTGATGTTAACTTGGAAATTAATAGTTAACAGAGTTAACTTAGGTCTTACAAGCTCTGAATATTTAAGTTCTATCTCTGGAGGAAAGCAGTCGTTCTCATCCTCACTATTTAACTGTTTCTAGTATTTGGGAGCTCTGATAGCATAGTGGCTAAGGCACTTGACTGCTAACCAGAAGGCTGGCTGTTCAAATCCACCAGCCACTCCTCAGAAGGAAGACAGGGCAATCTACTTCTGTAGAGATACTGCCTCGGAAACCCAAGGAGGGGTCGCTATGAGTTGGGTCCGACTCGAGGGCACATAACAACATCAAGAACAGTATTGGTATTTAAAGGTCCATCTTTGGGACCACACAACACCTTTGAGAACAGCTCTTCAAGCAAGTATTTTCCAGCACAACATGGAAAAAGAATAGTTAGAAATTCGATCTCTACTTTGTGTAGGTAACATTCTAAATTTAAAAACCAAACCAAAGCCACTGTCACCTAGTCGAGCCCAACTCATAGCAACACTATAGGACAGAGTAGAACTACACCCTAGGGTTTCCAAGGTTGTAAACCTTTATAGAAGCAGACCGCCTCATGTTTCTCCTGTAGAGTTGCAGGTGAGTTTGAAACACCAACCTTCTGCTTAGCAACCTAGCACTTTACCCACAGCACTACTAGAGCCCCTTACATTTACATTCTAAATAGCAGGCACAAAATCATTTAATCACCTTTTAAGGATCTTATTCTTCCCTCTTTCTTGGGCTTAGTTGGCTTTTGTTCTTCTTTTCCTATTTCACTGCACAGAAATGTAGCCTAGTTTTCAGACTGCTTAGGCAATGGTTGTTAAAAAGCACCTCTATCTATCTCTCAATGTTTCAGTAAATATGGGAAGGCCAGGATTTAAGAGTTAGTCATCAAAAATTAGGAGTTCTTAGGTGGTCCAAAAGCTTAAGGTCTCAACTACAGCTGAAAGATTGGTGGTTCAGAAGATGGGCCTTGTGATCTTTTGAAAGATCACAGCCTTGAAAACAACATCAAATATTTATCATCCATCTAAGATATTAATAGTTCTTAGCACAATGATTAAAATGACTCCAAATCCTCTTCAGTCACATCCCAGGTCAAGAGACCCTCTTCCATGAAGCCCTTCCGGACTTACTGGTTGCTTTCTATATTCTCCTTCACCATCATGACTCCTTATAGCATTTTTTTGTTCATGCCACATATGTGGGCTCTTTACTTTTATCTTCCAAGTATTGTTCCCTGATGGCTCCTTCATGTCTAAGCTTTCCCTCCCAGTGCAATTGTAAAGTCCCTGAGGGATACCTACAGGTAATATTTGATTGCAAAGCTATATAAATGATTTATTTTGTAAGGAAACCTGAACTTAGACATTCAAGTGAGAGTCCTTATCTTCCAAACAACCATCTTTCACTGTAAGGAAGCTGCCACCACTCTGGAGTATCAGGAGGCTTATACTGGGAGCCTATAGCCCAGCAGGTTCTTCGAAATACCCGCTATGATGACAAACCTTTCCCTCTTGGAAATGGCCAGGAATCACTTGGAACCTATGTTCAGTGATTACAAAGGGTGTTACAGTTTCTAGTGAGGAATAAAGTAAAACTCTCAAATATGGGCCTGGTTTTCTTGTATGATTTATAAACCAGCTGTGATGGCAATGCTGGGGGTAGGACACATGTTTTAAAGAGTGGCACTTCATTATTGTAAGTGCATTTCTTCCAATGATGACCAATGGGAAGGAGATGGTTCTAACTTGAAGCAAAATTCCCGGTCAATTCGTTTAAAAAACAAAAAATCAGTCTTAATGCTCATATGCATATGTCCTAATTCTGTATCCGTATCTAGTTCAGTGCTGAATAGTAGGTTATAAACAGAAAATGCTATGTACTCTGGAGGCAGATTGCCTGGGCTCAATTTTTGCCTTTGCTGCTTTCTAGCTGTACGACCTTGTATTGGTTACATAACCAATCTGTGTCTCTATGTCCTCACCTCTAAAATGGTACGCGTTCTGTGAAGATTAAGTGAGTTAACATATGTGAGGTGCTTAGAAGTGTTCCTGGCATATACTATTAACTATCATGATGAAACCTGTGAGAGCTAGAACTGGACAGAAATGCCTTTGTTTTTCCAGATCTCAAAAGTTTTCCTTCTTTGACAAGGTGCCATATTATCACTTTTCTATCACTTGTTTTTGTGAAAAATATTTGGATTTTCCTATTCTGATGGGTTACGTCTTACATAGGTTCTGACTTTTGCAGGTTATACTGCAGTATCAGGTAACCAATAAGAATTAACTATTGTTGTTATGTTGTTATGTGCCGTCGAGTCAGCCCTGACTCATAGCGACCCCTCCTTGGGTTTCCGAGGCAGTATCACTACAGAAGTAGGATTGCCCAACCTTCCTTCCGAGGAGTGGCTGGTGGGTTTGAACCGCCAGCCTTCTGGTTAGCAGTCAAGTGCCTTAGCCACTATGCTACCAGAGCTCCCCAACTATTAGTATTAACCATTATTATATTTAGGGGCTCTAGGTTTAGTTTAGTGTTTAAAGCATTTGGCTGCTAACCAAAAGGTTGGTGGTTCGAACCCAACAGTTGCTCCATGAAGAAAGATGAGCTAGTGTGCTTCTGTATAGATTTACAGCCTTGGAAACCCAGTGGGGGTCACTATGAGTCAGAATCAGCTCAACAGCAGTGAGTTTTTTGTTTTATTATTATGTTAGGAGCCAGGGTGGCACAAGCTATTGACCTAAAGTTTGGTGATTCAAACCCACACAGTAGCACCATGGAAGAAAGTTCTGGCTATCTGCTTTCATAAAGATAACAGCCAAGAAACGTTAGGGAGTAACTACACTCTAGAACACCTGGTGTCACAATGAGTTGCAATCGACTCAAGGACAACAGGGTCAGTTTGGTTTTATTATTGTATTCATTGTTCTTTTTATTCTTACGATCATTTTAGTGAAAAACTGAAATCACATTTGTAAAGGTAACTTTCTACAAATGGTCATCTTTTTATACTAGAAAACATTCTAATAAAGTACTCTGCATGAGACCATTACTTACCACCTGTACCACTGGGTCCACCCTTGCATTGGAAAGCATGGTCACCGTCTTCATGGAGGCAGGCTGGACATCATGAAGTCAGAGTCCTCACATTACATGGATGACATTTGATTTTGGCTCAAAGCAACACACTACATAAAGTAGCAAATAGGAAGTCATGGCAAGAGGAAAAACAGCATATCTGAATTCTAGATGAAGGCACCATGCATGTCAGTGGCTTTGAAAAGTCTAGCTGTTTCTTTACTACTTCTTCCAACATTCTTCCACTTAAGGCCACAGTCATTACTTCCCCATGTAAGGGACATGTAATACACTGCCACTATCTCCACTTACTCCTTAGATTACTCCAAGAATCATAAATGAATTTGACACCACGAAACTTCAGATAGACAATGTAGGGGCAAATTTTATTTCCCTGTGGATCATTGAAGATCAAGGACAAGCACACCCTCTTTCTTTTATTCATGGCCTAGGATATCTGGCAATGAGAGCAGGAAGCCCCCCTGACTCTCCAGAGATGGGGCAGCTGCCCCCACTTCCCGCCACCTGGAGGTGGGTGGCCTTGAACCGAAGACCTATTAGTGTTGCAAGCATGTATTGTGTAGAGTCCATCATCCTGTTTAACTTGGCATCACCTACAACCACTCCAACATTTTGTGAATGAGATTACTGCCAAATCAGTATGTTTCTGATTCAGTTACACTTAACCCATTATGTTTAAGTGCTTTCATGATGCTTGTACCAACAACGAACGCTGCCTTCAATTTTTTTTTTTTTTTTTCAAGTAAGACTGTGTAAATTTTCCTGTTCTGCTGAAGATATTGAAAACCATGAGAGTCTTTCCAAAAATTTTTCGGGCTCTGCAGTGGCATTTTCAGTGGGAAATTGGCAAGAGCTTATGTGTGAATGAAGACAAAGAAAGCCAGTGAGCAGTCAGAGCCCTGCGAATGAGCGTCTGCTTGTCCACATGTCAGGGAGGAAATGTGCAAATCTTCCTCCAGCTCCTAACAGAGTATGTCTGCCTGACACTCATGAGGTCTGGTGCATTTTAGGAATTTAAACAGAGAAGGGAGGGGAAAAAAGGGAAAAGGGGAAAAAAAAAAAACCCACCTAGAATAGTAATACAAGCTTGCCTGGAAATATTATTATTCCTTTAACAACTGTGTGTAATCACTCTACCACCTCCCAACAGAAAATGGAAGATATGACATAGGTTGGGTCTACACAGTGCCAAGCATCTGGATTAAATTCACTCTTGATGTTTTGATCTTCTATAGACATAATTTGTTTCCTTTTTTTTAACACCATATGCAGGGTGGATATAATTCATGTCAGCTAGGGTAAGACAATCACCAGCCTGTAGAGATGTTTAAAAATTTTTAATATCACAAAATTTTCTTTCTTTAAATCTTTTATCACAATGACTGCTCTCTTATTATTATCTTAAAAAATTAATTAATATCTTCTTTGTATATGAAACTACTAGTGGTTCTGGTGGTGATGGTCATTCCAGAAACAGGATCTCCAATGATCTTGATCAGAAGAATCAGTTTTTGACAATGATTGAATGGTTAGACAATGCATTCTGAAGAGATTAACCAAGCTTTCAATTATTAGCTCTGCTTTGGATTTCTTGATATGCCTCAAAAACCATGAAAAGATTAACAGGCAGTGATGCAAAGTAGAAAGAATATGGACTTTGGAGTCTGATAAACTTGAACCTGAACCCCAGCTCGGCCACTTGTCAGGTGACTGTGGTGTTGTTAGGGGTCGTTGAGTCAGGTTCGACTAATAGCAACCCTATGTACAATCTACTTCCATAGTGATATTGTCTCAGAAACCCAAGGAGGGGTCGCTATGAGTCGGATCTGACTCAATGGCAGTGAGGTGTGTGTGTGTGTGTGTGTGTGTGTACAACAAAACGAAACACTGCCCAGTCCTGTGCCATCCTCACAAACCTTGCTATGTTTGAACCCATCGCTACAGCCTCTGTGTCAATCCATCTCATTCAGGGTCTTCCCCTTTTTCATTGGCCCTCTACTTTACTAAGCATGATGTCCTTTTCCAGTGACTGTTCCCTCCTGATAACCTCCTGATAACATGACCAAAGTACTAGAGATGAAGTCTGGCCAGATGACAGTTATTTAATATTTTGAGCCATCTAAAAACTGGGTTCATCATAAAATTACATATCTAGTTGGGTTTGTTATATGACTATTTGATTATATGTGCAAAAGCTTATATAGTATAGCTTATATAGTAGTCATTATTATTTTTTTCTCATTCTCATAAGAAATAAATACCAACATCATGAGCAGAAAGGAAAATACAAATATTCTTAAAACTCTTGAGGTACTATTGGAGGTGGGCTCAGGAGATACAGGAGAGATAGGGAGGACAGATCCCTGGACTAGGAGTAAATTTTCAGTCAGTTCTACAAGAACTTGTGGTGACCTTAGGCAAGTCAGTTTGCTTATTTGGACCTCATATTATTTATCCTTAACCATGAACAGATTGGATCTGCTACCAAGATCTATGTAAGCTCTAATTTCTATGTTCCAATAGTCCAGTAAAACTAGAGCTGAAATGGATATGTGAATACAATTTTTTTCTGTATTAATTAATCAATATCTTCTTTGTGTGTGATACTGTTAGTGGTTCTTGCAGTGATGGTCATTCCAGAAACAGGATTTCTAATGATCTTGATCAGAAGAATCAGTTTTTGACAATGATTGAATCCTGTTTTTGGATTTTGATAATGCTTAAGATGCATCCAATATTGGTAATTGTAAAAGAAACAAAGGTCGATCTCACTGAACATTTCATGTAAGTTCATGATTGCTTCTATATGTAATAATGTGCCACATGGGTATTTTCCTTTGGATGTTGTTTTCGTTTATTCTGATGTCATTCTTTTTAAATTCTTTACTACAGCTTCCTGACTTCACACTGACTTTTACAATCTGATTTTGACTCAGCAGCTTCACTGACACCCGGTGCAGAGAAGTCAGCACCTCCATTTTTCTCCAATAATATACATGGTCCTGTGCAAAGACTAGGGAATGAACCAGTTCAGCTAATGACTACAGAAGTGGTAAGTCTTTTAGACATGTATGTAGGTATGTGTTTTATGAAATTTGATTCCTTTTCTCCGTGCATGTGTGTTTTTCTAGTGTGTAGGGTCATGTGTGTTCACAGAGGGCAGACATGATTAACTTTCATCATTTTTTAACAAGGGAAAATGCATCCAGTGGGAATGTGTTCTGCTATTAAAGGCAGATGACGTACTGTGTCACTGTCCTGACTGGTAGGACAGTGGTGGTTGCATATATTTCCTATCGACTGCTTCCATGGCTTCAGTCACCAAGTAGTCAAATCTTGTGTTTTGGTACCGGTATCACTATGTTGGGATTTCTCTTCCCTCCAGTGAATTGTGGGTGTTTTTCATACTATATTTAGAAATATCCCAAACATGTTTTCTCTGACATTATAATAACTACCAGAAGAAAGCCCACATTTTGGGATGTTTTTAATTTTAAGACCTTACATGTTTTGATCCATCATGGAGGAAATCCTATTTCTTTCTTGTCTTCATTATCCTTTTTTTTAAAAAAAAACAATATTCTATTGTGTTTAAGGTGAAAGTTTACACAGCATATTAGGTTCCACTTCACAATTTCTGCATAAATTACTCTGTGATATTGGTTACGTTTTTCACAATGTACTGTCCTTCTCATCCATGTCATTCTAGTTGTACCATTTCCAGTGCTCTGGTTCCCTCCTTTACCTTCTCATCTTTGCTTTACAGTAATTTTTGATCATTTGATTTTATATAGATGATCTTTTTAAAGCAGCTCACTCCTTTCATGTAGTATTTTTCATTTTATGAGTCATCTGTTATTTAGCTAAAAGATGACCTAAAAGGATAATTTTGGTGAATTATCTCAGGTGATAGTCTCAGGAAGTCCTCTAGTCTCAATCAGTCCAGTAAATATGGACTTTTTAATAATTTAAGTTCTGTTCCATATTTTTCTCCCCTTCTACCGGTATCCATTATAGCCTGGTCAGAATGGTCAGTCATGGTAGCCTATAACCAGAACCCAGTTCTGGTCTTGGGCAGATAGGGCCATGGTTCCTGTGGAATATTAGTCCTGTAGATTGGTTTCCTCTCTGAGTCTTTTATGCCTCCCCCTTTCTTTTCTTTTGTTCTGGATGAAGAGAGACCAATAGTTGTATCTTTGATGACCATTTGCAAGCTTTTAAGACTCGAGAAACTACTCACCTCATTGGGATGTAGAACATACATTTTATGAGGTATATTATGGCAATTAATTGAGTTGTCCCACTCAACTGTAGCTCTAAGCCCTCCAAGCCAGGCAACCAATCTTGTAAGGTATTTTATTATGTCTAACAAAACACTGGGCGGTGTTTTGTTCTGCTGTGTACATAGGGTCACTATGAGTCAAAGACAACTCGATGGCATCTAACAAGAAGAAGAATAAGTATCCATAACTGTGCCCTTATGTGGTTTATTATATATATATATGAATATACATACATGTACACTCATACCTGTATGAACCTTTGCCTATAGATACATCTATCTCTGCACACATATGTACCCACATATTAATACCCATACACATATATGTCTATATCTATATTTGCACAACCACACACATTTTTTGGTTGATGTTGGTGTTTTCATTAGCTTTAAAATACATACAAAAACATCAGATTGTATAAAAGGATGTGAAATATACCCCAGAAAGCTAATATTAATTAGACATACCTTTTACTTAGTTATAACTTAATATTTTTTGTAAAATTATAAATAAGAATATTTGCCATGTCAACATTTTTCACATATAAAATTCAATGATACCAATTACATCAATCATGACTAGGACTGATTTTTTTAGAGGTCATTTCAGCAGAAGTCATTTATACAGATTAAGCAGAGAAGCCAAGTCTATAAAACCAAAGAATAAGTAACAATCAAATATAAAGTTGAGAGGACTGTTTCCAAAAGCTGATGTCTCCAAACTGATTTTTGAACATCCATGTGTAATAACGATCAGTCAATCAATGTCAATTTCTAAAGAAGAAATTTTCAGAGGTAGTTATAAAAAATTTAAGGAATATGATGGCCACCAGACACAATGTAGAATCCCCAGCTTTGTAGAGAAGAGAGTTTATTACTACAGAAGAGGTAGGCAGTAGCAAAATAGAGCCTTCCTCAGTAGACAAGAATTGGAGATGTTCATCAAATTGAAAACTTACCCATTTAGTCCAGCAGGATGCTCCTTAGAATCAATGGTAGTGACACCTCATCTTGCTTACTTTGGACACATCATCAGAAAAGACAAATGGCTAGACAAGGACATTGCTGTGCTCATTTTGGCAGCACCTATAGTAAAATTGGAACGATAGAGAGATACCATGGCCCCTGCACAAGGATGACACACAAATTCATGAAGCATTCCTTATTTTTTTTGAAGAAATGTTTGACTATCATTAGCCATTAGAAAGATGCAAACCAAAACAACCCTGAGATACCCTGTCACTCTAGCATTAATAGCAAAGTTCAACAAAACAAAAGATAGCAAATGCTGACGAGGATGTGGAGAGCTTGGGAGTCTCATCACTGCTGGTGGGACTGTAAAATGATAAAAATCGCTGTGAAAATTGGTATGGCAAATCTTAAAAAGTTGGAAGTAGAAATACTATTTGATCCAGCAATCCCATTACTAGGTACATATCCTAAACAAGTGAGAGGAAAGACACAAATAGAATATATTCATACCCATGTTCATTGCAGCAATATTCGCAATAGCAAAGAGATGGAAATAACCTGAGTGCCTAACAGAAGAATGGATAAACTGTGGTACATACACACAATGGAATACTATGCAACCCTAAAGAATAATGTAGAATTGGCAAAACACAACATAACACGGATGAACTTGGAGGACATTACGCTGAGTGAAATTAGTCAATCACAGAAGGACAAATATTGTTTTAGTTAACTATTGCAAAAAGTCAAGGAAAGGTTTATACACGGAAGGAAACTTTCTTTGTTAGTTACCAGGGGTGGGAGGGGAGAGGAGGGGGAATTCCTAGATAGGTTGGGGGAAAAATATATACATATATTCCAAAGATTATTAGCAGTTACCAGGGATAGGAGGGAGAGGGAAACAGGAAGCTTTTGTTTGTGAGGGATTGAGTTTATGATAATGGTGGTGAAATATTTTGGAAAAGGATAGCCATAATGGTGGCACAACATAAAAAATGTTTCATTCTGTTACATATAGGTTGTCATGAGTTGAAGATGGCTTGACAACAACTAAAAACAGCAGCAACTAACAGAACGTGCTGCTCCTACAAGGCTTAACTATCTAGGTCTGCTGTAACAGAAACGGCACAAGTGGTTGGCTTTAACAAACAGAAAGTTCTTTCCTCACATTTAAAAAAAAAAAAAAAAACTCACTGATGTAGAGTCAAAATCCGACTCACAGCAACCCCTCCTTGGGTTTCTGAGGCAGAATCTCTACAGAAATAGATTGCCCACCCTTCCTTCTGAGGAAGCTTTCTGGTTAGCAGTCAAATGCCTGCTGGTGTGGAATGTGGAAGGTGTGGAAGTTGTTATGTTGGTGGATGTGTAGCTGTTTTCACCACAATAGAAGTCAATAAATAAGTAAAGGGAGCAATAAAAAAGGGGGGAGGGGTATTGCAATGGTTTGAATTGTGTCCCTCCCAAAAAAATGTGTTATAAATCCTAACTCCTATGCTTATGGTTAAAATGCCATGAAGGAATGGCCTTTCTTTGTTATGTTAAGAGACAGTAGGGTATGTCTTAAATCAATCTTTTCTGAGATATAAAAGAGTAGATTAAGCAAGCAAGGAAGCAGAGATGGAGGAAGACAGATGCCATGCCTCAAGATCACCCAGGAACCAAAGAGAGACAAAAACTTTTCTCCAGAACCAACACGGGGAGAAAGCCATCTCCTGAAGCCAGCACCCTGAATTCAGACTTCCAGCCTTCTAAATTGTGAGAAGATGTATTTCTGTTTGTTAAAGCCACCTGCTTGTGACATTTCTGTCATAGCAGCACTAGAAAGCTGAGACAGACATTATGTTTTGTAAAGTAGAGGGATCAGTGAAAACAAAGGAAACCCAAAGTAAGATGGATTGACGCAGTGGCTGCAACGATGAAGTCAAACCGACCAGAGATTGTGAGGATGGCACAGTGTTTCACTCTGTGACACACAGGTTGTCATGAGTCGGAGATGGCTTGACAGTCACTAAAACAGCAGCAACTGACAGC
>NW_006921760.1:5688529-5696123 GCF_000298275.1 Orycteropus afer afer
GAGGGTTTTCTCTCTCTGTTGACTCTAGAACAAAGTCCTTGTCTCTTCTGAACTTCTGCTCCTGAGCAATCCTCATGTAGCATGGTCTCTCTCTTCCCCTGTCTCGGCTTCTCTTGCTAGCTTATTTAACACCTTTTATATCTCAAAAGAGATTAACTCAAAACACATCATTCTCTAATCCTGCCCCATTAACATAACAAAGACAAACAATTTGCAAATGAGATTATAGCAAAAACATAAAGTTTAGGAATTACAATTTCTGGGAGACACAATTCAACCCATACCACTACATTTCCCTTCCAAAATGTTACTACATCTACTCCTCACTTAATGATTTGCTCATTTTCTGATATTTCACATTTACAATGATAGTAAAAAATCTGCTTCCCAACTATTTTGTACCTTAATGACATACTCCTGGCAGAGACAAACACCAATGCATGAGGCAAGAGTAACGCTGGCCATGATGGTTAAAGCTATATGTCACCTTGGCTAGGCCATGATTCTTAGTGGTTTGGCAGTTACATAATGATGTAATTTGGCAGTTGTGTGATGATATAACTTGGCAGTTATGTAATGATATAATCAGACAGTTATGTAGTAACGTAATCACCCTCCATTTTGTGATTTGATGTGGTCATCCTCCATTTTCACATAATGTTGATTTTCACATAACAACCTGGTCTTTGGAACCTAACCGTGTCCATAAATGAAAAATGGGTATACTATCCTTTTTACAATTATTAGAAATTTTAGTACAACCATTTGACTTATTTCAATGAGATACATGATTGAGAAGAATAAATTTAGAACATAAGAATCATCATTGCAGACTATATTTTAATTCAGATTCTTTATCATTAACTTTCTTTTTCATCAAATATGCCTAAATGATTTAAAACCATCTAATAGTTTTATTAATTTTATGATAAAGTGTTTCCTTACTCTATAATACCCTTTCTTCATTATAAGCCTTATATGTTGAATTTCCCTGAATTAATAATATAAGCATTATGTTGTTTGATTCCTTGACTGCTGCTTCCTTAGGCATTGATTGTGGATCCAAGTAAAATGAAACAACATACTGTATTCAACGAATCTGCTGCAACAGAAGGCTATTAAGTATTTGAGAGCAAAGGTATTACTTTGAAGACTAAGGGGTGTCTGACTCAACTCTGGTATTTTCAATAACCTCCTATGCATGTGAAGGCTGGACCACAGAATTGATGCATTTGAACTGGGGTGTTGGCAAAGAATATGGAGTGTACTGTGGACTGCTAGAGAAATGAAGAAATCTGTCTTGGAGGAAGTACAGCTGGAATGCTCCTTAGAAGCAAGAATGGCCAGACGTCGTCTCTCATACTTGGATCATGTTGTAAGAATGGATCCATTCCTAGAAAAGGATATCACACTTGGTAAAGAAGAGGGTCAGCAATAAAGGGGAAGATGCTCAACAAGATGACCTGACACAGTGACTACAATGAGGGTCTCAAGCATAGCAAAGATTGTGAGGATGGCACAGAACTGGGCAGTGTTTCGTTCTGTTGCACACAGGGTCACCACAAGTCAGAACTGATTCAAAGGCACCTGACAACAATAACAACATAACATAAGCAATATGTCTTAATGAGAATAAGGTAAGCCACTGTGATAAATAAACCAATAAGTTAACAAAGGAGACATTTATTTCTTCTTATGAAACAAATCTGCACAAAAGTTATCAGTGTCTCTGCTCCTTGCAGTCATTCAAGGCACCTGGCCAAGTCATACTCTGCCACTTTCGACATATGGTTTCCAAGATTGTCATGAACTTCTCCGTGACAGTCTTCAAGAGGGAGAAGGATCGCAGTAGCACATATCACTTCTGCTAAAACTCCTTTTGAGTAACCTTAGCCATATGGCTACATCTAACCCCAAGTGAAGCTGGGAAATGTGGTTCAACTTTGTTCGCAAGAAGAGTGTATTTTACTGTTCTAGCTACCAACCTGGTAGTGTAGTGCCTAAGGCACTTGACTGCTAACCAGAAGGCTGGCGGTTCAAACCCACCAGCCACTCCTCAGAAGGAAGATGGGATAATCTACTTCTCTAGTGATACTGTCTCGGAAACCCAAGGAGGGGTTGCTATGAGTCAGGTCTGACTCGATGGCACATAACAACAATAGCTACCAACCTTAAACAATATGTTATTCTCTTCTAAAATGTTTCTTATTGCATAAATATCTTTTACTCTCAATCTTTATTTACTGAGACATATTTTCTTTTTCTCCTTTGTATTGTATCCTAGCTATTCATATCTTGCATAAATTAGACTCCTAAAAATTGAGAGAAAAACTTCAACATAGGAAATAATAGGAACCGAACTTTGAGTCAGTTCTCTGCCTTAACTGAATATTTTGTTTACCATCAATAAATGGGATTTAGATAACTCAATATCTGTGTCAACCTGTATGGTTTGTAGTCATAAAATTCATGTAAACCAAAATTTTATATGTTTCCAATAATAATGACAAATTTAAAAATTGGTAGTTGTTGAGTTGATCACTCACTAGAGGCAGCAAGTGGAGCTATTGAAACTATTCCCTTTTATATTTAAAGAAAAATCTAAGGGTTATCAAAGGAATTCTGTTTTTATTCTTTCAAATATATTCCAAGTCAGTAATTTTATAACATAAAATTTCATATTTTTAATACATTTATCAAGTGTTTTTCATACCCTTGTATGTTATTTAAAGACTTTCATGATCTCATATAAAATATAAGATCCAAGTAAAGTGTATGTAAACTCTAAAGCATATAGTAAGTACTCAATAAACCTTTGCTATAATTACTATTTCATAATCAGCTATTTCATTTTCCTATCCTATTGTTTTTGTTGTTGTTATGTGCTGTCGAGTCGGACCCGACTCATGGCGACCCCTCCTTGGGATTCTGAGGCAGTATCACTACGGAAGTAGATTGCCCCATCTTCCTTCCGAGGAGTGTGGTTGGTGGGTTTGAACCGCCAACCTTCTGGTTAGCAGTCAAGTGCCTTAGCCACTATGATACCAGAGCTCCCTATTACTCATCCCTTTTATAAATGCCCACCAAATTTGTTATTATTGCTGTTGTTAATTGCTTTTGAGTTCATTCCAACTCAGGGTGGCCTTATATGTGCTCAGTAGAACTGTTCCATAGGATTGTCAAGGCTGTGACTGTTTGGAAGCAGACTGCCATACCCGTCTTCCTGGGTGCTTTGGGTGAGTTCAAATCACCAACCTTTTGGCTTGTAGTCAACTACTTAACCACTTAGCTTAATACAAATGAATGTAGGAGAAAGGAAGCAGATTTTAAATCAAGAGAGAAATACTTGCCTTTTTGGTTGGAGGAAAAAGAAACAATAAATGTTATTTAAAATTTCTGAAACTCAGTTACCTCACTTTTGAAATGGAAGAGAATGCCTCTTGCACATGGTTGGCAGAGTTCCTGTGAAATCAAATGAAGTTTGGAACATGAAAAGGTTCTGAAAACCAAAATGAAGTAGCTCTTTGACATTCAATAATTTATTTGCAACTGACCTTATAGATCCTTAAGATAAATACCTGTATACTTTTGCTAAAGCACAAATTTGGGTCCAAATTTTACCTTAAAACAATAGATTAGCTATTTTTAAAATGTGTATTTAGGTTTTATGAGGCTGGTGTGCCTAAATCACATAGCTAGCAAATTTTTTTTTTTTTTTTCTTAAGAGAGGGTGTAATACTTGTGGTGAAGAGAGGGAAGTGGACTACTTCGGTGTGTTCCTCCTGCATTTTGTATGCACTCATAAATATCAACAACCTTGCATGGGGAGCGTGAAGAGGAAGCACTGTAGGCTGTGGTTAGGTACCAGACCCAGCTACTTAGAAAAGTACAGCACTGAGTCAGTCAGTCAGAGGAGTTGAAAGAAGGGGATAGAAGCCCCAGCTAAGGCACCAGATGGCTGGTGGCCACTTTGCAGAAGCACTCTGACAAACACCACTTAGAATTATCAGGTATTTCTTACTGCTCTTTCAAACCAAAACCAAACCCACTGCCATCGAGTCAATTCCAACTCATAGCAACCCCCATAAACTTTCCAAAGTTGTGAATCTTTACAGAAGCAGACTGCTTCATCTTTCTCCTGAAGACTGGCTGGTGGGTTGAAACCACTGATCTTTTGGTTAGCAGCCCAATGCCTTAATCACCGCGCCACCACAGCGCCTTTCTACACTTTAAAGGGGCAGGAGGGGGGGAGGATATTATAGACTTTTGGATTTAAGAATCTGAGGTTCCTCTGAGAAATCTTGTTTGAATGTAAAGTACTATATGTGGTCATCCTGACATTTCAAGTGGACCAGAACTTCCTGTATTTAGAACAAACTCTGTAAGTTACATAAAGTAATATAAAATAGGAAGTCATGCCACCTGTCAAAATGCAAATCTTCATATTTTTCATTACATGTCTAATCAGTTTGGAGCCATAATTTCCTTTTTCATGCCAGTGTTTTTTTCTTTCCTTGTGTGTATGTGTATGTGTGTGTGTGTGTTTAACTGCTCCACCCTATATTAAGGACAATCTTCTGTTGGCTGCTTCTTAGTAACCCAGATGGACTGATAACTGGCTTCTTAAAAAGGCGAGGTTAGAAGCTCACTGATTACATTGCAAAGACACTGAGAGGTTTACTTCTTATTGCCCAATCCACTCCTTATTAGTAGGTGTGTTGCAATCACAGCTAGTTGGTAGAGAGTGCAATTGCTACTGCAACATTTGTTAAACACATGTGGGAAAGAAAAAAGATTTAAACAAAAGAAATGGATAACAGGTTAGTTCAAAATTTACTAGATAAATTGAGGGTTCTATTTTATAACTCTAATTCTCTGATTCTTGTAGTATTTCTACACATTAGCAAAATAATCAACTTGAAGTCACAAGCAGTTCCTCATGAAAATCTGGATTTCTGATGACTGAATAGAAATGTATGGTGTAACTGCAGTCCTTTTCCTCTGGCATTGATAAATGACTTTATTTTTGTAGACTGAACTTTGTTTCAAGCTTTCACTTAGAGCAGAACTTCAGGGTTAACCAGTTCAGATCCCCATTGTTGTGGTAAGGCACATCAGGTTGGTTCCAACTCAGAGTGACCCTATGTTCACAACAGAACAAAACACTGCTCAGTTCTAAGTCATCCTCGCAATTGTTCCTGCGCTTGAGCCCATTGTTGCAGCCACTGTGTCAAGCCATCTTGTTGTGAGTTTTCCTCTTTTTTGCTGACCCTCTGCTTTACAAAGCATGATGTCCTTCTCCACAGAACAGTCCTTCCTGATTTTGTTGTTGTTTTAAAGTGCCATTGAGTCGTCTCCAACTCATGGCAACCTTATGGACAACAGAACAAAACTCTGCCTGGTCCTGTGACATCCTCACAGTCGCTGCTGTATCTGAGCCCATCTTTGCAGCCACTGTGTCAATCCATCTCATTGAGGGCCTTCCCCTTTTTTGCTGACCCTCTACTTTACCAACCATATCCTTCTCCAGAGACTAGTCCCTTCTAACAACATGACCAAAGTAGATGAGACAAAATCTGGCCATTCTCGCTCCCAAGGAGCATTCCAGCTGCGCTTCCTCTAGGGTAGATTTGTTAGTTCTTTTAGCAGTTCATAGTACTGTCAGTACTGTTCACCAACACGCTAACGCAAAAGTATCAACACTTCTTTGGTCTTCCTTCTTCATTGTCCAGGTCTCACATGCATATGAGGCATTGAAAATACCATGGCTTGTGGCAAGTGCACCTTAACCTTCAAGGAGAAATCTTTGCTCTTTAGCACTAGAAAGAGGTCTTTTGCAGATTTGCCCAATGCAATACGTCATCTGATGTCTTGACTGCTGCTTCCATTGGTGTCGATTGTAGAGCCAAGTAACATGAAGTCTTTGACAACTTCAGTCTTTTCTCCTTTTATCATGATACTGCTTATAGGTCCAGTTGTGAAGATTTTTGTTTTCTTTATAATGAGGTGTAATCCATACTGCAAACTGTAGTCTTCTATCTTCGTTAGGAATTTTCCAGTTTCCAGTCATCCTCACTTTCAGCAAGCAAAGTTGTGTCATCTGCGTATCACAGGTTGTTAATAATTCTTACTCCAATCCTGATGCCACGTTCTTCTTCATATAGTCCAGCTTCTTGGATTATTTGCTTAACATACAGATTGAATAAGTATGGTGAAGGGATAAACTCTGATGCATTCCCTTTCTGATTTTAAACCATGCAGTCAGTATTCCCTGTTTGTTCAAATGATATCCTCCTGATCTATGTACAGATTCCTCATGAGTACAATGAAGTATTTTGTAATTCTTATTCTTCTCAGTGTTATCCATAATTTGTTATGATCCACACAATCAAATGCTTTTGCATAGTCAGTAAAATATAAGTCAGCATCTTCCTGGTATTCTTTGCTTTCAGCAAAGATCCATCATCTGACATCAGCAGTGATATCCCTCATTCCATGTCCTCTTCTGAATCCAGCTTGCATTTCTGGCCCAGTCCAGTCCTTTTCAGCTCACTAATGTCTAAGATATTGATCCTTATGCATTCCATCTCATTTTTTACAACTTCCAACAGCTGCAAAAATCCATTAATAATCAGAACATGGAATGTATGAAGTATGAATCTAACAAAACTGCAAGTTGTCCTTCTTGATAACATGTCCAAAGTACATGAGACAAAGTCTCACTATCCTTACTTCTAAGGAGCATTCTAGCTACACTCTTTCCAAGACAGATTTGTTCGTTCTTCTGGCAGTCCAGGATGTACTCAATATTCTTCACCAAGACCTTATTTCAAATGCATCAAATCTACTTAGGTCTTCCTTATTCACTGCCCAGTTTTCTCATGCGTAATGAGGCTATTGAAGAAAAACATGGCTTGGATCTGATGCACATTAATCTTCAAGGTAATATCTTTGCTTTTTAACATTTTAGAGAGTCCTTTTACAGCAGATTTGCCTAATACAATACACTGAGTTCTTGACTGCTGCTTCTATGGGCACTGATTGTGAACCAAGAAAAGGAAATCCTTTAGAATTTCAATCTTTTCTGCTTTTACTGTAATGTTGGTTATTGGTCTAGTCATAAGGATTTTTGTTCTCTTCATGTTAAAAGTGTTATTCATGCTAAAGGTTGTAGTCTTCAATCTTCATCTGTAAATGCTACAAATCTTCTTCATTTTCAGCAAGCAAGGTTATGTCACCTGCATTTTGCAGATTGTTAGTGAATCTTCCTCCAATTCTAATGTCACATTATTTTTCATATAGCCCAGTTTCTTGGATTATTTACTCAACATGAAGATTAAATAAATAAGATGAAATGATACAATGCTGACACACACCTTTCCTGCTTTTAAACCACACAGTATTCCCTTGTTCTGTTTGAACAACTACCTCTTGGTCTATTTTGCTCAGGTTCTGCATGAGCATAATTCAGTGTTCTAAAATTCCCATTTTTTTGCTCTGTTACCTGTAATTTTTTAGGATCCACACAGTCAAATGCCTTTGCTAGTCAACAAAACACAGGTAAACAACTTTCTGGTATTCTCTGCTTTCAGCC
>NW_006921760.1:5696223-5702820 GCF_000298275.1 Orycteropus afer afer
CTCTCTGTCAATATACTGCTGCAACTGTTCTTGAAATATCTTCAGTCAGATTTTATTTGCATGTGGTATTAATGATATTTTTTGACAATTTCTACCTTCTGTTAAATTACCTTTCTTTGGAATGGGCAAGTAAGTATATAGGTCTGTTCCAGTCAGTTGGCCAGGTAGCTATCTTCCAAATTTCATGACATGAAGACAAAGTAAAGTTATAATGGAATGTGCAAAATCTGGAGTCGGAAAGCCAAAAGGAAAAAATTACACTTGGCATTTCTCAGCTGAAAGAACTCGAGTTGCAGTATTCGAGGATACTATGGGGAAAAAATTGAACGATGCAGGAAATATTAAAAAAAGATGGAAGGAATACACAATGTCACTACACCAAAAAGAACTGGTCAACCATTCCACCATTTCAGAAAGTAGCCTATGATAAAGAACTAATTGCACTGAAGGTTGCAATCAAAGTTGTACTAAAAGCACTGGTGAAAAGCAAAGCTCTAGGAGTTGACAGTATACCAACTGAGATGTTTCAAGAAATGGATGCAGTGCAGGTTCCCATATAGAACCACTTTAGTATTCTGCTTTTTGAAGTTATTTGCTCATGACTAGTAGCCACAGAAGAGCTCTGGTAGCATAGTGGCTAAAGCACTTGACTGCTAACCAGAAGGCTGGCAGTTCAAACCCACCAGCCACTCCTCAGAAGAAAGGTTGGGCAATCCTACTTCCATAGTGATATTGCCTCGGAAACCCAAGGAGGGGTCGCTATGAGTCGGGGCCGACTCAATGGCACATAACAACAACAAAAGTAGCCACAGAGACAAAACACAACAGATATGACTTTTTGCTTATTAGAGTGCTACACATAACATTAAAGTATTCATGAAGATGTAACCAATGCTTTGCTGCGGTTGGGTAATGTGAAAGGAGCTGTAAGAAAGAAAGTGACTTAGAACAATTGTATTGAAGATATGAATAGAAACTAATTGGTAGTGAAAAGAAACTTTCTAGGGCCAATGACTATCATGCTTGAGTAATTTTTCCATCCCAGTGAGATCTCTGGCAAAAGCCATGACACACCTAGGACATAAAGGAAAGAGTAATGACAAGGCTTTATTTGATACAGTGCTTTGCCTATTACTCCAAACTCATCTTCTTCCATTAGTACACCTTGTTCAACCTTCTCCCACCTGGTTATCCTGTGGTTTCTCAAGTACACCAAGCTGGAGAGCCTTTGGGCTCGAAATTCCCTTTCCTGGAAAGCCTTAACTCATGCCCCTAACTCAGCATACACTTCATTCAGGTCTCTGTTCAAAACTCTCACCTTTACAAGGCCAACCTGTCCACTCTGTCTAATATATCTTCCTTCTTATCCTCATCACCTTTCCTTCTTTATTTTTCTTTATACCACTTATCTTTAGCTGACATTAAATTTTATTTGTATTGGATCTTTTTTTATTTTTCATCTCTTGCACTAGAATTTGAACTCCATAAGGGAGGGAGTTTGCCATATTCTCTACTCTACTCTCATTGTCCCTGGTATGTAAGAGATGTTCAATATGTGTTGTTGAGTTAATGGTTGAATCAATGAGTAAAAGATATTTTAAAGCCACAAAGTTCAAGTCTCAGATCTATTCCTTATCATCTGAGCTTATTTCATGGGGACAAGATTTGCTCTGGTTCCAAAACACTGTGAGAATAAAGTAGGGCTATATGTAGAAGGGCTTATAAACTATGAAGTACTGCATAAAAGTTAATAAATGCAACTACTCAGGCACTGTGGTATAGTGCAAAATGAGCTGAAGCTGAGTTCAAGATCAGGCTTTTACTGGAAGCTTTGCCACTTAGTGTTATGCAGACCCTTGAATAGGTATGTGAGCTCTAGAGACCTCAGTTTCCATCTTTACTAGGTAAGAATGAAGTGTGATAATATACATGAACATGCTTGCAAATATCTAGGGTGATACAAGAATATGCAATAGTATTGCTGGACTGTACGCAGCAAAACTACTTTCCTCACTGCCCTTA
The DNA here is from genome assembly GCF_000298275.1 of Orycteropus afer afer. Lineage (NCBI taxonomy): Eukaryota > Metazoa > Chordata > Mammalia > Tubulidentata > Orycteropodidae > Orycteropus > Orycteropus afer. The sequence goes on from NW_006921760.1 coordinate 5,698,246, forward strand.
TCGCTGATCTCCTGTGTTTATACCTATCCAAAAGGGAAAAGGTAATTTGTTATTCTGTTGCTAGGATGGTGCTTTCCAAGAGGTGGAAAGGGTAATTGTTCAATGGATGCAGGTATAATCCCTGAATAAGTAAACTCAATTGTCAGATAAGCTTATATTCCACCAGTACCTTACCAGTGCCAAAACTTAACCTGTTTCTCAGTGACACTTTCTCCCTAACTTTGTTTGAGACTGTATTCTGGGGTTAACCAAATCTCAGTATTCTTCAGCTCCACAGAGACTGTGGAGACCCTTGACCACTTTGGTTCAAGTTCAGCCATGCATGAATTTAGCCGTCTTCAGGTTATTTGCTCATGCTCAAAGCATTGCATTAATCAGAGAAGGAGGCTTCAATCTTGGGCTTGTTCTCAGAGACTCTGCTGCATTGTGTTGCCTTTGATGAAAAGCTTAAAAGGCAGAGAACAGGAAATCCACTCTGATTTCATTGTTCCCTTTTCATAGTTCTTTACCCTTAGGAAGAATGCTGGTTTGCCTCGAATGACTAATAATCACTACAATGTATTAAGCATTAATTCTGTGCCAGACACAGCACAAAGTACTTTCTAGACACCTTTACATTTCCTTCCCCACTGGCACTCTGAAGGAGATTTTATTATTCCCATTCCACAGAAGAAGAAACTGAGACTCAAGGAGGTGAAAAGAGTTCTCTTGTGTTCACCTGGAAAGAGAAGCAAAACTGGGGAAACTGCTTCCATTTGACTCTTAGTCTTGTCTTCTTAACCACCAAACCAGAACCAAGGCATGCCAAAGCCTATGGGGAGTTTGAGAAGGAGTAAGGAAATCATTTCATGTTTCCCATAACAATTTTGAGACTTCTCAAATTGTAGAATCCCAACGCATTGACAATGAAAGCCCAGCACTTCCATTTAGAGTCTTTGAGTATCATTACTTATTTTGAAATCTGATTACCTGATTTTGTTCATTAAAAATGTGTTATTTTGGAATAATTGATACGAGCAGGCAGATAGTTTTGAAGTATACACATAGTGTAGCATTTTGTTCTGGGTTTCAATCCACACTCTCAAACACATTGAACATTTTTTAACACTATTCTTCTTCTCAAAATGCCCTCTCCCCTCACCTATGTACTTTTTAAACCCTGAGAAGCAGGGGTCGCTATGAGTCGGGTCTGACTCGATGGCACATAACAACAACAACATATTTGTTTAGCTCTCACTTATTTGTTTTTGAATATCAGGAATGGACTTAATTTCTTGAATTAGTCAATCCTTTGGCAATTAAATAGACATCGTCCTAACAAGAAAGTCAAATGTCCATGTGCCCCACTTAGTTTTTGCTGCATTTAATCTTACAGTTTAAAGAAAGATACATGATAGCTGTTGATAAGATAAAAAGTTGGTAACCAAAGCAAAAATTTATGCTTACTCTGTTGAGATAGCCTATTACTTTGTCCCAGACTGAGTGTGTTTTTAACAAAGAATTAAAAATCAAGTTTTAGAATCTCGATAAACCTGTTTTTACACACCCAGAGTTGATTCATGAAAATCCCTAAACCAATATCAGGTTTATCAAGCTCTGCGTTTCCAAGAATCCTTTCAATCATGTTGGGGTTTTCAATTCTCAAAAGTGACCATGAAGTTTTAATATTCTGGCTTGGTCTGGTAAATGCTCAGAATAGTGTTCAAGGCTTGGTCATACTGCTTTCAGGAGACTTAATAGAATAGATAATTTTTAAATCAATTCCATATTTGTATATAAACCTGCCCTGATTCTCATCTCTGAAAAGGGAAATGTAATATTTGGGGGATTTTCTGGGAACAGATGTTTTGATGTGTCCACCACAGACTCATGAATTACATGAGAAATTTTAACATTCATGATCAATGAACAATGATTAAACCTAGACAGAACTTGAGTAAACTATAGGGGAGTCCGTATATTTCAGTCACCAGAAATGTTGTTTATGTCTACAAAGACACAAGAACTTTTTTAAGGACCACTTATTCAAATCTCTACTACTTAAATACAAAACCTTAGAGAACTAACTTCAGCACCAAAGGGGTTTTGAAAGCCAACTTAGATATATGTAATATGCTCCCATACAGCTAAAAACCTACCATAATAGCATTCACTACGATGTGTGTTATTACTGTATTATCAGCATTTCTCACTAGACTGTAAGCTCTATGAAGAAAGAATTATTTTACTCTCTATTCTACCCCTTGCATCTCCAAGGTACCTGGTGCATGGTAACTAACTGACTGCCATAGAATCAGATCCAACTCATAGAGACCCCTCCTTGCGTTTCTGAGGCAGCATCTCTATGGAAGTAGATTGCCTGATCTTCCTTCCAAGGAGCAGCTGGTGGGTTTGAACTGCCAGCCTTCTGGTTAGTAATGCCCTAGGCACTACACCACTAGAGCTCCTAGTGTGTGGTAAGTCCTTAGTAAATATTTGGAGGACAAGACAGAGAGATGGAGAAAAAGAGATAATGAAGTGTTGAGTTAGCACGAGCTGTTCTGGGCAAAGATGAGGCCTTCACTGCCCAGGTGTTCTGTGCTATTTCAGAGTCCTCCTCCCCACGGCAGCCTTACCCCCACCTCTCATGGCATTCCAATGAATGGTACCTGCTCTGTTCTCACAAAGACAGTAACCTAATCATTTTATTATGTAAGGTCCCTTGGTATTATACCTTCAGTGGAATCTTATTCTTAATCTTTAACTCAAAGTATCAATCATTAATGATGGTGTGAGAACGAGAGATTACGCAGCACCAGACAACAATCTGTTCTGTTACTATAAGACCAGCTATCAAACTTACCCTGAGGCATCTTGGAAGACAAGCCTGGCTATCTACTTCCAGAAGATCATGGCCTTAAAAACCCTATGTTGTTGTTGTTGTTGTTGTTATGTGCTGTCAGTCGGACCCGACTCATAGCGACCCCTCCTCGGGTTTCCGAGGCAGTATCACTACAGAAGTAGATTGCCCAGTCTTCCTTCCGAGGAGTGGTTGGTGGGTTTGAACCACCAGCCTTCTGGTTAGCAGTCAAGTGCCTTAGACACTATGCTACCAGAGCTCCTTAAAAACCCTGTGGAGTAGTTTTATTCTGCACATGTAAGGTTGTCATGAGGCAGAATAGACTCAGTGGCTACTAACAACAACAATAAAATGTAGGCAAAAATTATAAATGTATTCATTCAGTCAGTTGATCATTCATTCAATCATTAATTATTTAACCAATGAGGTCCCTGGTGAGGCAAATGGTTTGCATTTGACTATTGATCTAAAGGATGCTGGTTCACTCAGCAGCGCCATGGAAGAAAGACCTGCTAATCTGCTTCCATGAAGATTACTGCCAAAAAAACACTATGGAGATCCGTTCTACTAGGTAACAACTGGGGCTATTATGAGCCAGAATGGACTCAGTGGCAGTGAGTTTAGAGTGGTGTTTTTTTTTTTTTTTTTTCCCAACCAATATTTATTGACTATCACCTGTGTGCCAGGCTTGGTGCTAGTCAATGTGACAATAACTGAGAAAATAAATGGAAATGACACTTATCTTTAGGGTCCTCTTGTCTTTTTAACCAAATTCCAAGAGCTGAACCTATTAGACAGATCCATGTTCATCCATAGTTTTTTTCCTGGAAAGTTCTGAGCAAATCTGAGACCATTTTAATCCTGTAGGGAAACAAGAATCACTTAAGGAAGTAAGCCAGTTTTCTAGGCAACTTTGCAAATCCCTCTCTCTTTTCTTCCTTGAGTCATTCAGCAAACTGGCACTGAAACTTTCTATGGGACACTATTTTAGGCCCTGGGGACATGCAGAAGAAAGAGAATCCCCTCCTTGAATAAGGTCACAATGTAGGAACAGACCAGAAAAACATAACCATTGTCATCAAGCCAATTCCTCCTCATAGCAACCCCATAGGACAGGGTAGAACTGCCCCATAGGGTTTCCAGAAAAATCTTTATGGAAGCAGACTGCCTCATCTTTCTTCCATGGAGTGCTGGTTGGTTCAAAATGCCAACTTTTCAGTTAGCAGCCAATAGCTTTAATCACTGCTCCACCAGTGCTTGACTAACAGTTATAAACAGTGAGATAAGTACAGGACAGACATAAGCAGAGAGTGCTATGGTAACCAAAAGAGGAGCACCCAACCCAGCCGGAGGCATCAGGAAAGGCTTCCCAGTGAAGAAAACACTGGGTGAATGGGATCAAGCCAGGTGAGAGGGTGTGGAGGGGATGGGCTTTCAACCAAAGGAATCAGCAAATGCAAAGGCTCAGAGGAGGGAAAGAGCAACAGACTTGTGGGAATCTACACATCATTCAACACAGCAGGGACCTGTGCTATGGGAGCTAGTAATATAGCCAAAATTGAAGTCACTCAGCAAGAGAAGATCGTGAAGCACTTATTTGGCGAAACAAACAAAGAGAATGAGAAAGTTGATGATAGGGTAGGGAGCTCTGGTAGCATAGTGCCTAAGGCACTTGACTGCTAACCAGAAGGCTGGCGGTTCAAACCCACCAGCCACTCCTTGGAAGGAAGATTGGG
>NW_006921760.1:5702920-5783225 GCF_000298275.1 Orycteropus afer afer
GTGTCCGACTCAACAGCACATAACAACAACAACAAAACAATAGAATAGAAGTTGGATTTTAGAAAGTTACTTCTGGTTGATGGATTAGACAGAGAAAACTGGGGGGGGGGGGTTGAGAAAATGGGTATTTTCGTTAGTATATACGCACGCTTTTAAGCTTTATAGTCAAAGTTGCCCTTAAAAAGGCTTTATACTCTGACAAAGACGTGTACAGCATAGCAACATAACAAATTGTAATTGCAAATACTGTTAAAAGGAAGACAATGGGGTAAATAATGGCAAAGATATGAAATGGAACCTGAAATGAGATAGAAAACAAAAAGGATCCCATGCATTTATTATCAGCAGCTAAAGGTGGACATAGATTCTTATTTGTGCCCATTCCAAAGCAGGTGACCCAAAGGAATGCAGAAATTATCAAACAATATCATTAATATCACATGAAAGTCTAATTTTGCTGAAAATAATTCAAATGTGGTTGCAGCAGTATACTTATAGGCAATTTCCAGAAATTCAAGTTGGATTCAGAAGAGGATATAGAATGAAGATCATTGCTGATGTCAGATGGGTCTTGGCTGAAAGTGAAGAATACCAGAAAGACATTTACCTGTGTTTTATTCACTATGCAAAGGCATTCGACTGTGTGGATCATAAAAAATGATGGGTAACGTTGTAAAGAATGGGAATTCTAGAACACTTAATTGTGCTCATGAGAAACCTGTATATAGACCAAGAAGCTGTCATTGGAACAGAACAAGAGGACACTGATTGGTTTAATATCAGGAAGGGCATCTGTCAGGATTGTGTCTGTCCACCATACTTATTCAATCTGTATGCTGAGCAAATAATGTGAGAAACTATACTATACGAGGAAGAATCATTAACAATCTGAGATGTGCAGATGACACAATCTTGCTTGCTGAAAGTGAAGAAGCACTTACTGATGAAGATCAAAATATCCAGTCTTCAACAGGGATTATACCTCAACATGAAGAAAAGAAAAATCCTTACAACTGGACCAATAAGCGACATCACAATAAATAGAGAGAAGATTGAAGTTGTCAGGGATTTCTTTAACTCTGATTCACGATTAACACTCATGCAAGCAGCAGTCAAGAAATCAGATGATGTATTTGCATTGGGCAAATCTGCTTCAAAAGACCTCTTTAAAAGAGTTAAGGAGCAAAGATGTGACTTTGAAGACTAAGGTGTGCCCTACTCAAGCAATGGTATTTTCAGTAGTCTCATATGCATGTGAAAGCTGTACAATAAATAAGGAAGACTGAAGAAGAGTTGTTGACTTTGAATTGTGGTGCTGGTGAAGAATGCTGAAAATACCATAGACTGCTAGAAGGATGAACCAATCTGTAGTGGAAGAAATGCAGCAGGAATGCTCCTTGGAAGTGAGAATGGCCAGACTTCATCTCACCTATTTATGTCATGTTGTCAGAAGAGCCCAATCCCTGGAGAAAGAGACCATGCTTAGTAAAGTAGCGAGTCAGTGAAAAAGAAGACCCTAAACAAGATGGATGGCACAGGCCCAAGTTCAGGACAAGTTCATCTGAAGAACTAGTCCCAGGACTCCTAAAGAGTCACATGTAAAGGAAGCCAGGAGCCGTCTTACACTTTATTAAAATATGAGACCTATGAGAGTAGAGACTTTGTTTGTCACTCATATATCTTCAATGACTTGAAGAGTGTCAAACATATATATACCAATATCAACACCATTGCCCTCAAGTGGATTCCAACTCATAGCAACTCTTTTGTTGTTGTTGTTGGTATGTGCCGTCGAGTCGGCCCCAACTCATAGCGACCCCTCCTTGGGTTTCCAAGGTGATATCACTATGGAAGTAGATTGCCCAACCTTCCTTCTGAGGAGTACCTTGGGGGGGGGGTTGAATTGCCAGTTTTCTGCTTAGCAGTCAAATGCCTTAGGCACTATACCACCAGAGCTTCAAACATATAAGAAGGGCTAAATATTTCTTGAATAAGTGACTAAATGAATGGATGGCAATGGATAAACAGCTATAGGGCCAGAGTATTTTCCCTCCAAGCATGAGATAAAGGCTGTGCCAAGGTAGCCAGCATAGATCTATGGAACACACCAAGCATTTAACTTAAAATGGATCAATGAGTCAACCATGATCATTGCCAGAAAAAAGAACATTAAAACAAACTTCCTTTTCTTTTTCAACATTTTATTTTTTAGACGAAAATTTACATAGTGAATTAGGTTCCTATTTAATAATTTCTATACATATTTTTCTGTGGCATTGGTTACAATTTCCACAACATGTCAGCATTCTCATAATTTCCATTCTGTTTGTTCCACTTCCTTTGATCTAGCTTCCCTTCCCCTCCTGCCTTCTCATCTTTGCTTTTGGGTAAAAGTTGACCTTTTGGTCTCACATAGCTAACTGTTTAAGGTAAGATTACTCATAGGTGATATTGTTTATTTATAATCCAATCTATTGTTTAGCTGAAAGGGGGCCTCTGGGAGTGGTTTCTGTTTTAGGTTAAAAAGATATCTTACAGCAATAGTCTCAGGGCTTTCTCTAGTCTCTATCAGTCAGTAAGTCCCATCTTTTTTCCTGAATTTGAGTTTTGTTCTACCTTTTTCTCCCATTCTAACCAGGACCTTCTATTATGCCTTGGTCAGAACAGTTGGTAGCCCCATCTGGGTCTTCTGGTCTCAGGTTAGAAGAGGCAGTAGTTCATGTGGACTATTAGTCCCATGGATTAGTTTCTCCCTTGAATTAAAAACAAACTTTCACACTATTCTGAACCCTATGAAAACATGCTATCTTGACAAGGAAGGGTGGCAAGCTAGTCTAACACATTGAGTAGTGTCATCATGAGCATCCATAGAATGAACCGAGAGAAAATACTTGTTGTTGTTGTTAAGTGCCGTTGAGTCATTTCCGACTCATAGCGACCCCATGCACAGCAGAACGAAAAACTGCCCAATCCCACGCCAGCCCCACAATCCCTGCTATACTTGAGCCCATCATCACAGCCACCGTATCAATCCATCTCCCTGAAGGCCTCCCCCTCTTTCGTCGACCCTCCACCCTACCAAGCATGACATCCTTCTCCAGGGAATGGTCCCTTCTTACAACATGACCAAAATAGGTGAGACGAAGTCTGGCCATTCTTGCTTCCAAGGAGCATTCTGGCTGCACTTCCTCCAGGAAAGATCTGTTAGTTCTTTTAGCAGTCCACAGTACTTTCAGCATTCTTTGCCAGCACCACAACTCAAAAGCATCAACTCTTCTTCAGTCTTCCTTATTCATTGTCCAGCTCTCACATGCATACCAGGCGATTGGAAATGTCATGGCTTGTGTCAGGCGCACCTTAGTCCTCAAGGAGATATCCTTGCTCCTCAGCACTTGAAACAGTTCCTTCGCAGTTGACTTCCCCAGAGCTACACGTCGTCTAATGTCCTGACTGCTGCTTCTGTTGGCATCGATTGTAGAACCAAGCAATGTGAATTCCTTGACAACCTCAATCTTCTCTCCATTTATTGTGATGCTGCTCATTGGTCCAGTTGTGAGGATTTTTGTTTTCTTTATGTTGAGATGTAATCCATACTGCAGACTGTATTCTTTAACCTTCATCAGTAGGTGCCTTAAGTCACCCTCACTTTCAGCAAGCAAAGTTGTATCGTCTGCATATCTCAGGTTGTTAATGATTCTTCCTCCAATCCTGATACCACGTTTTTCTTCATCTAGTCCAGCTTCTCGGATTATTTGCTCAGCATATAGATTGAAAACACTTATTAAGGTGTTTCTAATAGAGGCTCTATATTTAAGACAAAAATATTGTAACAAAAAGCAACTTAATAAAAGCGAGTTATATACCACTTACTCAGTTCTCTGGCAGTCTGGCGTAATGTAAGTATGTTGTTGGCTCAGTGTATTGTTGTTGTCATTTGTTGCTGTCAAACTGATTCTAACTCATGATGACCCCATGTGGAGAGCAGAACTGCCCAACAAGGTTTTCAAGGCTATGGCTTTTGGGAAACAGATCTCCAGACCTGTCCTCTGAGGAATGTGTGGGTGGTTTCAAACCCCAAGCTTTTGACCAAAAGAGCAGCATTTGCCCAAAAAGCAAAGCTCAGAAGGCAGGAAGGGGCGGGAAAGAAAGACAAATGGAAACAAGGAACAGGGATTGCAACCAATGCCATGAACTAAATGTATATGAATTGTTAAATGGTAAACTAACTGCTCTGTAAACTTTCACCCAAACTACAGTTAAAAAAAATCAATGCTTAACCATTTGTACTACCCAGAGACTCTAATCTACTCAAAGCTTTTAGGAAATACAAGAGAATTGAAGGAGCATTGGCGGTATACTGGTTAACTGCTCACTGGTAACCAAAAAGTCTGCAGTTTGAACCCAACAGCCACTATGCAGGAGAAAGATGTGGTGATGTGCTTCCATGAACATTAAATCTACTGTTATCGAGTCGATTCTAACTCACTGTGACAGCTTTAGGGTTTAAAAACCTATAAACCTTTACAGAAGCAGAATGCCTCATCTTTCTTCCATGGAGAGGGTAGTGGGTTCACACCTTGGACATTCTGATTAGCAGAAAATGCTTTAGCCACTACACCACCAGAGTTCCTCAGAAACCCTGTGGGGCAGTTCTGCTGTCCTATAGGGCCACTGTGCGTCAAGAATTGACTTAATGCCATGAGTTTGGGTTTTGGATGGGCTGCATAAACTTCATGGATGTTTCTGTAAGTATTATTTCTAACAGCCAAGCCTTTGCCAAATATTGAGCAGTAGTAAATTTGGAATTATAATTCCTGACAAGAGTCTGAAGGGCAGCCATTTGGTTTATCCATTTCAGATTGAAGCCCCAAGTCAAACTGTGGGTGAGTTGATAGCTTTTTGAGAACACTGAAAAGCTTAATTCACTAGGACAATATTTGGATATAAGAAAACTCCTTTTCTTTTCAGAAATAAGCAGAAGAAAGAACATCAGGTAGAATCCAAGACATCCCTGAGAAGGTAGGTATGCATTTGTTCCAACATAAAGTTCTATATCACACAACATGACTAGAACTTCAGCCTGAAAAAAAAAATAAAGATCACCTCTCCAATCATTCCCCTCAGACATTAAAATATAACAGTAGACCACCCACAGAGCATTTAGATTTAAATTACATAACTTCCACGTATACTATTGACATTAAAGTAACTGAATGAGCTGAATTTCTCAATGGATTTCTGAGTAATAAAATAGTCAAAAGTTGTAAAATATTAATCGAAGTGATGACTTTTATTTTAACCATAGTGAACTATAGTCTCTCTTCAAGGCAAACGTCACTCAGCAGGTCCAGTTTTCTGTGAAGATCAACTAGTTCATGAATAGCTTTCTTCTATTGGCAATAGCGAAGAAGCATGCACCCTGATGATGAGAATTCATACAACATTGAAACATTAGAAGGCACCCATGCAATTGAGGGATCCAGAGGTTTAAGTCTGGTTGAAGGTTAAAGTCAGCTTCATGGAAAATCTGTCCCTTGTGGCATATCTATTCAGTAAGACAGAGAATATAGACTAAGGAGAAGCTTTTCAGGGTCAATGATAGAATAAATTTTGGATATGATGAGTTGGACATACTACTGGTAAGTCATCAAAGTGAAAATGTCTAGTAACTAATTGGATATATAAATCTTGCCTTTGAGAAGTCTGAGTTGGAAGTAGATAATTTAGGAGTTATCAGTTAGATTTAAATTTATGGCAATGACTTAGAGGGAAATCTGCACCTAGTTATTAAAGATGCAGGATAATTTTGTTATTTGAGAAAGTAACGGATCTTCTTTGCAAGGACTGCTTAGCTATAATGTGATAATACAAGCATTAGTAATTTATCAAGAGCAGTTTAAAGACCATTATATAAGTAACCACAACTCTTGATGCCATGTCAGGCAAAATCTGAGATGACATCCGCAAACCCTGGTTTCACCATCTATAGTCATGAAGTAGAACAAATCAAAAGGGGAAAGCATTTCTGAGAATGAGTAATTGGTGCAATAAAAGTTATATATTAAATGAAGGCTCAGTTACATGAAAACTGAGTTAACAAGTTTAAGCAGAGGAATGATGTATCATGACATGTTTTTAAATGCTGCATACTTTGGAAAGGCTGATAAACCTCCTTAGAACACTTTGATTTAGGAGTTTTGAAAATCAGAGTTGACCCAAGAAAAACTGCAAAGTCAGAAAATTTGGTTTTAACACCCCACCTCCTCCAGCCCTTGCAGCCTTCCTTTTCAGCACTTCCCTCTTCTGAGAACTCAGTGTTCTTACTGCTGATCCATATGCCTCTTGCTCTAAAGCAAAATGATCTGATAACCTTGTTCGTATCAAGTTATTTATTCATACATTTATTTATGCAGCAAATATTTACTGAGATCAGCTCTCTCTGTCTGTGCCAGGCATTGTTCTTTGTCCCAGAATATGGTGGTGAACTAGACAAAGCCCCTCCGTAATAGTTGACTTCTAGTGGTGTAATGAGATCAGTAGCTTATATAGATGATAGAGACAGAAGGTAGACAGATAGAGACTCATACACACATAGACAGATAGAAAGACAGACAGATAGACAGACAGATAGATAGATAGGTAAACCATGTAGGTTACATGATAGATTAATTAAGTAGGAATAAAGAAAGCTGGGAGATAAAAGGGCATTATTTTAGAGAGTTGTCAGAGGTGATAACATTTGAACGAAAGCTGGAGTGACATTAAGGAACCAGAGATACGAAGAAAAAAGAAAAAATGTATTTAGTAGAGTGAATAACAAATATGTGACATTTTCCAAAGATGGACAATACAACAGATCCCATCCTATATGTTCCATTTACAATCTGACATTTTGATTAGATTGTGGTGGAGGTCACGCTAAGTGACTTTTGACACAAGGTCATAAAACTGCCATGTTATTCCTCCCATGTGAGTTTAAGTGCCAGTTTCATCACTTATTACATGTGCTTTCCTGGACAATTTGTTAGTCTTTTGAATCCTGTTTTACCATCAACAAAGTAAGAATGAAAACGAGGTTTAGAGAGGTTAAGTAATTATTCAAGTTAGCTCAGCTGTAGCTGTTGTTGTTGTTAGGTGCTGTTGAGTCAGCTCTGACTCATAGTGACCCCATGTACAACAAAACAAAACCCTGCTTGGTCCTGTGCCAGCCTCACTACCCTTGCTATACCTGAGCTAGTAGCTAATAGACTGTATTTTGAACTCGGGTTTGCCCTGACACCAGCCCCCATGACATAATATCTAAGATGTCATCTCTTCGCAGTTTCCAAAGGGAAACCACATGTAGTGCACTCCAACTTTATGCACAAAAAAAACCCCACTCTTCTCCTTTGGCATTGTGGACCAGTCTGTGTAGCCATTGCTTTTCCAGTATGTAGAGTAAGCTACCTGAAACTTGGCCTATCCCTGTGGGGAAAAGTAGAGACACAGGACAGAAAGAAGGTGCCTTCGCCAATAGTACTCAATGAGTGATAAGGTTATCAAAATATTTCACATGAAATTATCCTAGTTTCATCATCAATTACCTTGTTGATATGTCCTTTGAAATTCAAAGCACGTAATGTACTTTTGGGGAAATATGTTATACCAGTATTATTTTATCTATTTATTTATTCAAGTCTGAAATGGTATAGGCAGTTGTCTATGTGAGATGATCTCATATCCTGATCTAAAATATCCTCCCCTATTTGGTTTCTGGTACCTAATATCCCATCATTAGCTACTCATCCCTTTGGGACGAGAATTGTACACATAATGCTAGACATTCAGATGATGGAAGTTTTTATTTTTCATCTGGAAGTTTTACTTTGAAGACATAGGCTTCATGAGTCATCTAATTCATTATTTGTGGTAATAATGGACATTTTGACTAGTGCATGTTCTAACGCAGAGGAACTGGGTGCAGAGATCAGATAAAAGGCAAGCAGACAGACCGGCACAAAAGAGCTTTCAAGGCATATTTAATGATCAGTTTTTAAATATTTTACAACTTCAGGTAATGCAAAGCTGGGCAAAAAGGAAGACAGTCCCAAGACATTTCAGGAGCAATCTTTGTCCTTCTAGTTATGCACATCCCCATGAAATGAGCTCACTTTATTTGGCCTCAAATGTAAGGTATCAGTGAATTCTATATCACCTATAAGTCAATGTTGTTTCCTTTCTTCCTCTCACCTTTCTCTTCTGTACATGTTCATTTCTCTCTCTCTCTCTCTTTCTCTCTATCTTGTTGACTTTTTCCTCCATGAAATCATTTCTTTCTTTCTTTTTTTTATGGCTTCTGTGACATGATACATAACCGATGTCCTCTCTATTTCTCTGTCTACTTTTCACTTTTTTTGTCAACATCCTCTTCACTAACTGGTATTCCAAAAGTCATTCCTCTTCATTTATGCTCTCTATGCAATCCCAACATGCTTTCATTCTCTCCTATGACTTTGAATATCATCTATATGTGAACAACTCTCACATTTGTATTTTCAGCCTGCACTTCTCTTTGGAACTCCGTTGTTGTCGTTAGGTGCCGTCAAGTTGGCTCTGACTCAGAATGACCCTATGTATAACAGAACAAAACAATGCCCAGTCCTGTGCCAGCTTCCCAATCCTTGCTATACCTGAGCCCATCGTTGTAGCCACTGTGCCAATCCATCTCGGTGAGGGCCTTCCCCTCTTTTGTTGACCCTCCACTTTACCAAGCATGATATCCTTCTCCAGGAAATGGTCCCTTCTAACAACATGACCAAAGTAAGTGAGACAAATTCTGGCCATTCTCACTTCCAAGGAGCATTCCAGAACTCTAGACCTGTATAAACAACAGCCGACTTGAAATAACTACTTGCATATTCAAACATAACATCTTTAAGACCAACTTCTTGATCTTCAGCATTCCTTTCCTCCAAAAGACTGTTCCACTGGTATTAACCTTCTCAGTGAATGACACTTCCATCTCCCAAAATACTCCTCCTAGCAATCTCAGAGCCTTCCCTGAAGCCTCCATCTTCTTCATCCCTGCAAACAATCATCTATTCCTTTCGTTTCTGTGCAGGTTATCTGTTTCTAATCCATCCAGTCAAAATCCATCTCCACTGCCTGCCTCCTAGTCTCAGCCATCATTTTTCTCCCTAGATTACAGCTTTCTAACGGGTCTGCCCAATTTTATGCCAACTCCCTGCATTCCGTCCTATAACATACCCCCTTCCATTGAATTTAGAATGAAATGAAAAGTCTGTAAGACAACACATTGTCAGACCTTCACCCACATCTTACACTTTATTTCACTTTTTCCCCTCTCACTCTCTCCAGTCACACCTTCATAGAGTTTACTATATGAGCAAAATTCTTTCCCATCTTAGGGACCAGGGGAAAGATGTGAGACCCATTACTAGCTCATATGACAGGAAAAGAGCTTGGCTGGGGTCCTCTCAGTAGTTTCCTCACCCTTAGAAGGAGATAAAGGAATCTCTATTATTTCTTTCTTTTGGGCATTTTGAGTCTGGATGTGACATACAGACCTGTGGCAGCCATCTTGCAAGCATGAAGGAAACATGCTTGAGAGCAAAGAGGGCACACTACAGTTGTCAGAGTTAAAACATGGAAAAAAACAGGGTCCATGATGATACCATCAAGTTGCTGCCGATACCTTGATGAAGCTCATCGTTTGTCAGAATTCTCTTTATGTAAGACGATAAATACCTTTATGGTTTAAAGCAGCTTGAGTGGGAGCTTTTGTTACGAAAACTGAAGACATCCTAACTGATTGATAGACCAAAAAATCAGTTTAAAGCCTTTTGCATAACGCAAATGAGAAAGATTCAAACCCTACTTTGAATCCTCATACTTGATAGCTAGTGGCTTTGGGTAGGTTACTTACCTTCTATGTGCCTAAGTTGCCTATTCTGTGAAAGGGTTATGAAAATAGTACCTGTGTATAAGGAAAATGAACTTTCTCTGTAAACTTTCATGAAAATCACAATTAAAAAAAATTAAAAAGTACCTACTTCATAGAATGTTGTTGTTAGTTGCCATTTAGTTGGTTCCAACTTACGAAGACCCTGTATATGCAGTATAGAGCCACATCAGAGGGTTTTCAAGGCTGTGACATTTCCGAAGCAGATCAGCAAGGTCTGTCTTTTGAGGCGCCTCTGAGTGAGTTCAAACCACTAACCTTTCAGCTAGTAGTCAAGTGCTTAACTGTTTTAGCCACCCAGGGACTCTTCTTCATAGGATAGTCGTGAGAATTAAGGTGTAATTATATCTAAAGTATACAGAACAATGCCTGGCACATAGTAAATGCTCAGTAAATATCAGGTGCTATTACATGATGTTTATTCTTTTAAATATTCTATCCAAATCCTCAAATTTTGTTAGATTTAATGAATTGGAGTTATTGGGTTCTGTTTAATGGGACCTATTCTTGGATCTTCAGGATACTGAGATAAGAACAACATCAGTTACTTGCACTTACCCTATTAAATATTACTGAATTGAAATATTTCCATCTCTTTCCACAAAGCAGAGTGTTGTGTTGCCTCTCTCTATCCATAGTGATAATATGCCAAAGTTCACAGTTATTCTTACCCAATCTCTATTCCCAACCTCTCCCAACACTAGATGATACTTCTAAAAGCCAAATTTACTTCATTTCACCTTTATGTATTTCTCTCCATAATACAATGAAAAATAAAAAATTTATTTGGCTTCTGCTTTCTTGACTCCTTTCCTTTTCTATTCAGCTTGTTAAATCCTACTTTTTCTAATGAGCCTGAACCGGCAGTTACTTGCAATTCACGTATAATGGAACTGCATATTTCACATTGGCTAAAAAGATTTACAAGAACAGTCAGAATTCAATTAACAGCAATGAGGTGAAAGAAACAGAAGTTTGGATTAGGGAGAAGATAATATTTGTTATCAAGTATCTGTTTTAAGATTTTAAATAATGGAGGCTTCAGAAGCTCTTTGTAGCTATGTCCTCTAAAGTGCTTGAATTCTCTTTGCAATAGCTGAGAAAGACTGAAATTTTCCTCCAGAAAATCTGAGGTTTCAAGTACATTTTTTCCTTCCTCTTATTATGAACTTTCCCCAAAATCATGGGAACTCCATGCCCAACTATAAATTAATTTCTTTTGTACAGAAGATTCTTTGGAATTCATCTATATAAGCTTAGATTTTAAAATTTTGAGAGCAATTAATATCTAGTTCTACTAGAAATTAATTTTTCCAGATATTTAAAGATTTCATATATTTTTAGATTATAGGATTAAAGCTTACAAATCTTCAAATACTACTGTAAGCTTTAATACACATTCTTTTCATTTCTATCTTCAAATAAAGTTTACTCTGCTATTGTTGGAAGAAGATGCTCACCCAGAAGGGTAAACATGCCTCTTCAAGCCAAGTGAACACTTGGTCAGTTCTACCACAAAATGACTTTGCATTGCTTAACTCACTCTGCCCAAGGCTTTGATTACACTCTGCCTGACCAGAAATCAATATTACTTATAGGGCCAAGGAACTGTTAACCACCTCTTTGAGTTGGTTCACATTAACTCATAGCGACCCCTCATTGGGTTTCTGAGGCAGTGTCTCTACAGAAGTAGATTGCCCAACCTTCCTTCCGAAGAATGGCTGGTGGGTTTGAACTTTCAGCCTTCTGGTTTTCAGCCAAATGCCCTGGGCACTATGCCACCACAACTCCCAAACAAGTCACATATTGTATAAATATACTTTATGTATGTGTATTCAAAAATCTTATGTGTTCCTTGACAATGAACAAAAATATGAAGCCAAGTAATTTGGTGAGTCAACAAATATTTATTGAAGGCTATCATGTTCCTTACACAATGTGGGTGCTGAGGAATATAATAGTGAACACATAGGTATGACTCCTCCTAAGAAGCCTGCAGTGTAACTGGAATCTGCCAGACTAGGATATAGCTTCCTTAGAACAATGTATTAGTTTCTATTGCTACATAACAAATTATCACAAATTTAGGGGCTTAGACCAATGTCCACTTTAATAAGTCCACTTTAATTAGCTCACATTTCTGTAGGTCAAAAATGGGGCACAGTGTGCCTAGATCCTATCCTCAGGATACCACAGTACTGAAATCAAGGTATCAGTTGAGCTGAATTCATATCTGTAGACTTTCTGGGGAAATTCTAAGTTCATTCTAGTTATTGGCTGAATTTAGTTCCTAGAAGTTGTTAGCCAAATACACTCTCAACTCCTAGAGACCTCCCATCAACAGGGGCCGGACCTTGAAGCATGTTCTCTACCTTTCTCTTCCAGTCTTTGGTTGAGAGTACTTCTTACAGCAGTGTAGGGTTTCTCAACCTGCTGTGACCTGCTATGAGCCAGATCACTCCTCGTGTGAGGGGCTTTCTTGCACATTTTGGGATGTGCAGCTGCATTTCTAGTCAATTTCTACTGGATGCCAAGAACAATCTGCACAACTCGGTTGTGACAACCAAAACTGTCTCTAGCCAAATGTCCCTTGGAGGAAAAGTAATCCCCCACTGAGAACCACAGTCTAAGGGCAAGTCAGTGTTCCTATGGTAGGTTGTGAGCACTGAACAAATTTGCTCACCCTTTATGAGAATAGCCTTTTCAAGATAACCATCATTCTCACATTCCTTTTATTCAATAATATATTCTCCTTCCACTGACAACACCACTCGGTGATGCTTCTTGCTCTTTCTGATCACATGGTATGTTTCCCAACCCCTTCCATTGATTGAATTTCTGCTTATTAAATTGAAATTACATTCTCTCTTTCCAAGATCACTGTATGAGCACCTCGACTGAAGCATTAAGTGTCACTACCTTTCTAATTATAATTTTAGAGAACCCCCTCTTGGTTTACTTCTACTGATACACAGTCACATTATTGTATGAGGATTCAAATAGCTAGAAGAGAGCAAGCTTATTTCCAACTCCTTGCAATATAAGGAGAGGGCAGGTTTTTCTGACTTCATAGTTAGCATCTTTTTCTTTTTTATATATCACAATTTATAAGAATACTTTTTCATTTATTTGTCTTTTTCCCACTAGACAGGTGGCTCCCTGGGGGTGAGAACTCCACCTATTTCATTCCATCCTGAACATGAAGGTTTACATAGTGCCCAGCTTATAGAAGTAGTGATCAAGGAATATTTATTTAAAAAAAAAAAAAAATGTGTGTGTGTGTACTCATATATATTTTTTTTTTCTGCAAGCCTTTAAAACAATCTACAGAGATATATAATGCATTCTAAAGAGATTAAAACATATTTTTACACTTCTGTTATCACAGAATATTTTACTGCCACCTTCAAACAAAGTAAGATGCTTAAAAATACACACTTTAACCTTTACTTTTTGGTGGTTGGAATTTAATATATTTTCTCAAAATCTACCCAACAGCACCTAACAACATTCCAGATAGTAGTTTCAAAATTTAATTTAATTTCTAAATTCTATAATATTTTTTGAAATAGGTGGTTGGTGCTGCTCAGCTCAGGTCAATGGACTAGTTGTCTAGAAAAAACAAATATTCAGTAATATTTATTATAAGGCTTTAGTTAATTTCCCACCTCTATCGACATTGATGCATTTGTGCTAGGTCTTTAGTTCATTTCTCATCTCTGTCTATAAACTGCTTTTGTATCAGGTCGATATTTTGACCTAAAATAAAGTCAGTGGTCCTATGCTGATTTCCAGTTAACAAAGTCCTTTCTCATCTGCAGTGAAACATGTGAAAGCCAGAAGTAAACGGGGCCACCTTATTTTTCCAGGCCTCACAAGTTTTCTTTGGCAGGGTGCTTATCATCTTTCTATCATTTTCTATTTACAATTTTACCTCATAAACACCCAGTGATTTTTCCTTCTCTGACAGGTTTCCACCATACACAGTTATTACTTTCTTGGGTTTTATTGCATTATGATATTGCATATTCTTCAAAGCAAAAGTATGTATTCTGGCAAGTACTGTCATCATCATCATCATCATCATCATCATCAACTCCATTTTATGTATGAGGAAACAGACTGACAATATTTAAGTAACTTGTCCAAAATGATGGAATAATGAGTCGTTCGAGTCAATGGGGGAGTCAGCTTGTGTTGTATTTTTACCTTTCCTTTGGAATGACAGCACAGTATGTGCTATGTGATCCAAGCTTCCCATCTTTTAATATGAAATCATAACCATGGCTAACTCTGTTGATGCGACCTCAAATAAAAACAATGAACTTTCTTGGAATCATGAAAAAAAAAAAACAAAACTGATTTTGATTTTAAAAAGTCTACTTGACCAATGCCTAACGTCACAGGCCAATTCATATTTCATTTTTTTCTACCCTTCACATGTTCATAATTTTAGAACAATTTTTTTTCTATTTTGACGGGGGCCAGGCTTAGCAGTAATATTCTTTGTCTTTTTATGACTCCATAAAGGCCACTCCTTGGAAGGAAGATGGGCTAATCTACTTCCATAGTGATAATGCCTCGGAAACCCAAGGAGAGGTCACTATGAGTTGGGACTCCACAGCAGTTGTTGCGTTGCAAAGGTAGTAGTTACAAACTTTTTGAAGAAACACACATAAACAGCTAAGTGTTTTAATGTGTGTTGCTATTGTTTCTTCTCTATGGGGAAAATGGATGTCTGACCTAGGCTTTTGCAGACAATAGCAGAGGTCAGAATATTTTACCAACTTTAACATTTGAGTTTATAGCAGTAAAATGTTCTTGAGTCTTTTTGAGAATTGGGTTAAATAATGAAGATAAGCAGTGTGTACCTTGGTATTTCTTTCCAGTGCTAAGCTGGAATTTCACTCTCTTTTTTCCCCTAGTAGAAGTAAAATAAAATTTTAAATACTAAAACAAAATCATTTTTTTAAATAAAAAGTTTTAAATAAAATTAAAAGTACTTGCTTTTACCAAGTGACACCAGTACTTGAAATATCTCACATGTAGCATTTATTTGAGTATAATTGTTGTTAGTTACCTTCGAGTTCATTCCAATCATGGTGACCTGACGTATGCAAAGTAGAACTGTTCCACAGGGTTTTCAAGGTTGTGACCTTTCAGTAACAGATTGCTAGGTTTGTCTTTCAAGGTACCTCTACATAGGTTCGAACCACCAACTTTTTGACTAACAATCAAGAGCTTAACCATTTGCAACACTAACAGTAATTATTGTATAATAATGCATTAAGAGTAATTATAGTAGTCGAATTTCTACGAATAAACTCAATTATTGTGATTAACAAGGACTATAAATTATATATTAAAAGACAGAGCATAAATCTGTAGAATTAAAGTAGAATCTCTCATCATTTCTTCACTCCTCTTCCAGAAATCAATCTTTCTTTCAAATGGCAGGACACATGGTGCCAGCTATGACCTTCTGTCAATTTACTTATCCTTTCCAAGCTTCAGGATGCTTATCTATAAAATAATGATAATATTATCTAACTAACAAGATTGTTGTGCCAGGAAAACAGAAAGTGATTAAAAAGTCATAGCCTGTGCTCTATGTGCACAAGAATATTTTAATTTAAAAAATCTTTTATAAAATAAGAAAAAAAAGGGGCTACCACTTAAATGATGAGACTATGCTATCACATTGTATAGACTGTAAATATGTCCTGCTTTCTGGGATGTTAAAATATGGAGAAAGTATGTTTTATCATCAAAGATGTATAATAGTATTTTTAAATGATAATATTGTTCATTTATTTATTAAATTTTCCTAAGCAGTTATTGCCATGTTTCTGACAAAAGGTAAGCTTTTACATTTTTTAGGTAATATAATTACTTATGGTATTTAATAAAATATTGAAATAAAGGCTAAAAGTTTTTATATGATACCAAATGATAATGACCCATTCCTTTCTTTCTCAAGATTTTACTTATTTTTTATTTCTATGGAAAAATATATCTGATCCAGTCTTTGGCTTACATGTTCAAGACAGAAGGATGATAAAAGAATGAAACCTGTGTTGAAGACATTCACAGTCGAGGAAGAAGACAGACGAGAAAATAAATCCTTAAAATACAGTAGAAGGGAGTCACTGTCAGGAAAGTACAGTGGAGGGAGCAACCAAAGCTGTAAAGTGAATCACCATCTTCACCATGAGAAGATGACTAGCAAAAATACAGAACAAGGAACACTACTTTTTTGACCAGCTTAAATCAATAAACTTTAGAGATAATGGTGAACTTCTTTTTGTTAGTTGCCATCAAACAGGTTCTGATACACGGTGACTGTGCACAACAAAGGGAAACGTTGCCAGGTCTTGCACTATCATCATGGTTGTTGATATGCGTGAGTCCACTGACAAAGCTATTGGGTGATCCAGCACACTGAGGGTTTATGTCACTTTTGCTGGTCCTCTACTTTACCAAGCCTGATGTCTTTCCTTAGAGATTGAACTAGTCAACAACTAATTCCCATATTTAATTTGTTGGTCTGATTACAAAAGCTGTTTGGAATACTGCTTTCACACCAGTCACATATTCCAAGAAATTAGTTTCTTCCAACTCTTCTCAAGTACTTTGACATCAGTGTCTTTATTGTCATGAGTGCAGGTTTTTAACTCATTAAAGAGTTTTTCAGATCATGCCCATCTTTTTTCTATCTAAATATTTGAAAGTACATCACTTATTTCATCTATCTTTGAAATTACCATTGGAAATTTTACCCAAAGTCTTAAGTGCTTGTGTAAATAAGCATTGGAATTTTTCTTTAATTGATCCTTTACATATATATATTTTTTTTATCTCAACATTATATATAACTACATCTAGTATTGATTTTTTTAAGTGGTCTTTAATTAATATATTATTATAAGGTACGGTTTCACACCTGTAAAGATAACTATTGTTGTTGTTGTTGTTCTTATGTGCCGTTGAGTCAGACCCGACTCATAGCGACCCCTCCTTGGGTTTCCAAGGCAGTCACTACAGAAGTAGATTGCGCAACCTTCTTTCCGAGAAGTGGCTGGTGGATTTGAACCGCCAGCCTTCTGGTTAGCAGTCAAGTGCCTTAGGCATTACACTACCAGAGCTCCAAAGATAATTATTAGATCTGTATAAATTTAGGTACTAGCTTTTTGTTTCAGTCAATTTCAGTCAGAGACATCTATAAACATTGAGTCTTTTCTGGTTAACCTGATATCCCTGAAACAACATATTTTTATTCAAACTAGAAATTGAGAGAATTCCCTATAGTATAGGATACTTTTTAAAGAATTAAGTTGCCCCCCTCTTTTCTAAGATTTCAAGAGGAAAGTTCATTCTATGTTCAGACATATAAGATAACCCTGAAAAAATTAGCAAGAATTTTATCTATGGAAGAGGTAAGATCAAGTCAGAGTTTGAAAGATGAATTAGATGTTCCCACAGAGAGAATGATGGAAAGGGAGGAGGATTCCAGGCAGAAGAAATAGAGATTCAAAAATACTGTATCTGCATCAAACAATAAATTCTTTTATTCAGCTGGAGCACAGAATGCTATGTAGATGTAAAATGGGACAAACTAGAAAAGTTTATTGTGGTGAGATTGTGTAGAGCTAATGAGTTTAGACTTTATTAGGTAGACAATAGGGATTTAAACAGAGAAATGACAAGATTAAATTTTTGGTCACATAAAGTAACTTTATGCCAGTGACCTACCATAAAAGAAAAGTAACGTATTCAGTATTAGGAAAGTCAAGCAAAAATAATTGGTTATCCACATTGGTTACCCACACAATCACATTTGCTTCTGTGCCCATTATGCCCCTATACTGTACTCACTTTTTTTCCATGCTATCTACCCAATGTTCTCATACACTCCCCTTCATCCTCCTCTATTGTAAAATTCTCTTGGACAATGATAGGAAACCTGTTACAGATGTCTTATTTAATCCCACACACCATCATTTTGGTTCTCTTATCACCATTTTAAGGCACTCTCAGCACAATAGCTAAGGTGCTCAAATGCTAACTGAAAGGTTGGTTGTTCAAACCTGCTCACTGGGCCTTCAGGAGAAGACCTAGCCATCTGCTGCCATAAAGATTACAACCTAGAAAAGTTCTCCTCTTTTGGGAGGTTCTACTCTGCCACATGTGGTTTCTATGAGTCAAATCAAGTCAATGGCGCCTAACAACAGTCACCATTTTACAGATAAAGAAATGACATTTTACAGAGGTTAAGTTTTAGTTAGAATTTCAGACACAGGTCTATGGGGACACATAATCTTGCTTTTAAACACGACCTAATATTGTGGTTCTTGACCTGTGCTGGGTGTGATGTACAATACCAATAATTTATAATCCAGCTGGGGAGGAATGACTAATGAATGAGTTATGAAAAGGTGAGAATTCAAAGGTGTATATAATTCAATGGTAAGTTCCTTCCGAGAATAACATGATCTTTGGGAGGCTGAAGAATCAGAAGGAAGGACTTCCAAAAGTGGCTGGAACAGAGGTAGCCAATGAGAAGTGGTGAGAGAAAGTCCAGGAGTAGGAACTGCAAGGGCAGACACTTAGAAGTCGACTGTTCAGGATTACAGAGAGTGACTAAAACAGGGAGAGGTCCTAGTTTAGGAATTGATATTGAATAGAAGGAGTCAAAGGTTTATACATGAAAGACTCTGATGTCAAATAGAGATTAGATCAGATGTGCTAGTCCTCATAAGTTAGAAGATGCTGCCAGTTTTGATATGATGAGAAAGAAAAATTTGAGAAGACTCATCTGGCAGCCATATACAGGGTGGATTAAGTTTGTAAAGAGAAGGAAGTGAGAGAAGCCAGGGAACAGGCTGTTACAGAAATCCAGGTATAGAATGATAGTTGTGTGGGCCTCTTTTTCTTTTCTATTCTTTTCTTTTTTTTTTTTTGCCTTTATGTAAAATCCATGGCAACAACCATTTCTATGAAGCCCTTCAGAATATAATACAAAAACATAGCTATGCCTATTTAGAGATTACCAGTTTAACTGGACGGAGGCCATGGACCAATGAGTCATTTCAAACAATGCAACCAGACAGTCTCACTTTGTATTCACTTGCAGTATACCTGGAAGGTAGGGTAAGGTTTTCATCAAAAATTGTGCTGAATAATTCTGTGATGCCATAGACCAGCCATTCATCCTATAAAACTACAGCCTGTGATCCAACAAACAAATGGAATTATATGTTGAGAAAAAAATAATCCACTGTTATATATTAACATCAGTAGGATCCACTTATTTAAAAAATACCTAGTTCATCAAGATTTAGAGAAAACAACAGTTTCTGTGGTCACTCTCAAATCACAGGGAAAATCTCTCAATTTGCTGTCATGGACAATGTCTGTAATTGAAATGGAAGAAAAAAATTTACTGTTGTTAAGCACTCCAAATGTTTTTTTGTTGTTGTCGTTTCACTTTCTTCTTCTGTTTGTTTTTCAGAATGTTTCTGCCTGTGTGCTTTGTTTACTAATGTGAACAGTGTAATAAAGCTTCCAGGATGGAGATACTCCTTCCAATTTGTATTCTACGGCGTAGACAGAATCTACTTTACAAAGCTATATGGATAAGCATCTGAATTTATTAAGATGCTCCTGGCATCAGAGAACCTAGTGACTCTCTCTGCTTATCCCCTCAGATATTACAAGAGTGACAGAATTTACACCTGACTAAAAAAGAAATCCACTGAGGAGCAAGAATAGTTCTAGGAGTGATGATGCTAATTTAGAACTGTCTAGGGGCAATGCCCCTGAATCATAATCTCACCAGCTGTGGAACTTGTGCTCTGCTGTAGCACTATGGTCTTCTGGTGAGAAAACAGTCTCAGCCTTGTGTGACCTCAGATCATAGCAAAGAGGACAGCTAGGAGGAGGTGTGGAGAACTTGAGCAGTGCAACCACAGTGCTTGTCCAATAGAAATCTTATATGAGCCACAAATGTGAGTCTCATGTGTAATTTTAAATTTTCTTTCATTTACATTACAAAACTAAAATGAATCAGACAAAATTTATTTTAATATTACATTTCATTTCATACATCCAAAATATAATTTCAATAAACAATATCAATATTATTTATGTATATTTTGCATTTTATATATATAATTGGGTGATTATTTTACACCATGGTACATCTCAATTTTCCCTAGCCATACTTCAAGTGCCTAATAACTGCATGTAGCTAGTGGTCACTCTAGTGCACCCTAACTTTTCACAAAATTGCTTGCAAGAGGAAAGGTGTTCTCATTTAGAAATATTGAGATACATATATCAGAGATGAAGAAGCAGCAAGAAAAGAGGGTGAAGAGAACTCAGGATTATGATTGTTTTAACCTAATGTTTAAGTTTATTTTCAAGGAACCCTGGTGGTGCAGTGGTTCAACACTCAGCTGCTAACCAAAAGAGCAGGGGTTTGAATCCACCAGCTGCTTCATAGGAGAAAGATGTGGCAGTCTTCTTCCAAAAGGTTACAGCCCAGGAAACCATATGGGGAAGTTCTACTTTGTCCTACAGGTCACTATGAATCAGAATCAACTCATTGGCAATGGGTTTTTTATTCTCTCCTTGTGTGAAATGGAGACAGGGAGCTTGTAAATGAGGGTACAGTAGTAAGAGTGAATATTGATTTATGATGAAGTGTTTACAATATTCCAAAATGAGTAAAACAAAGATAATATAGTGAGATTTCCATGTTGTTGTTATGTGCCATGGAGTTGGACCCAACTCATAGCCACTCCTCCATGGGTTTCTGAGGTGGTATCACTACGGAAGTAGACTGCCCGACCTTCCTTCTGAGGAGTGACTGGTGGGCTTGAACGGCCAGCCTTCTGGTTAGCAGTCAAGTGCCTTAGGGCACTATGCTACCAGAGCTCCTGAGATTTCCATAAAATCCATTTTATTTAATTTAAAACACTCCCTTTTACTTTTATTGTATGTTGTTCCCCCATTTGTATGTTACAATGTCATTGTTGTAATTATTAGTTGCCATCAAGTCAAGTTGAATCTGACTCATGAGAACCCAATGTTCAAAAGAACAAAATGTGCCCAGTCCTGCGCCATCTTCAAAATCGCCAGTATGCCCAAGTCCATTGTTCCAGCCACTGTGTATTTTGAATGCCTTCCAACATGGAGGCGTATCTTCTAGCATTACATTGGACAGCATTCTATTGGGATCAATAGGTTTGTCCTGGCTTATTTTCAATAATAGCCAGGCCTTTTTTTCCAGCCTTAGTCTGGAACTCCACTGAAGCATATTCACCATGAGTGACCCTATTGGTATTTGAAATACCAGGAGCATAGCTTCCAGCATTACACAATACCTCATAGTATGAGAAACTAACAAACAGGTGGTGGAGAGTACCATTACTTCTGTTAAATATTATAGTTGTAAATGGTTGATGAATGTGTTCTGAATGTCTCCTCTTGGCAAAATACAAAGTTAGCAAATGTATGTTGATTCCAAACTTTGAAACTGTTCAGGTCATGAAAACAAGTCTGGAGACAACTTTTGCAGTGATAGAGACCTATTTTGGGAGTAGAAAGCCCTGCATTCAAGTCTTGCCAACAAACAAACTGACCTGAATCCAGTCCCTTAGGCTTTCTGGTCCCCACATATTCATCTGTGAAATGAGGGATTTGGACAAGATTACCACTAAGGTGGATTACACCTATGACATTCTCTGCTTTATGACTCACCTAAGATCTGTTAGTACAGCAGTGACAGGGTAGGGAAGGTAGCCTGTGGCTCCTAACTCAGAGCTAGTACGTATTTCTTCCACAGGTAAATTACGGGATCCCTGTTTCACAAACCTCCTTGAACGACTATGAAAGGAAATGTGCTACATAAATACATGATCATCAAAGGAAAGATTTGCTGCTAAAATACAACTTGTATGTACATGGTGATATAGGCATGTAATGCCTTCTGAGTCATGCCCAAAATGCTGCCTTATCCTCTGACATGACTAAAGCATCTCTCTCCAACCCTTATGTGAAGTTACATTATGGTTTTGGCAGTTAAACTGATTGATATTTCAGTTTATCATTTTAATACTTCTATAAAATACCTGTTTAACTTGTTCTAATCTGTTGATGAGTAGGAGTTTAAATAGTTTCCTATAAGTGAACTGAAATGCTTTTCTGATTTATTATCTAGGGTGGGAAGGAAGAGATACGGAGTTCAAGATACCATTGTATCTCTTTGAAAATGTTGTTTGAAAGATAACAAATCCATCCAGTGTATAATAATATTAACATTTCATTCAAACTAATTATCAAATATTAAGTCCCCATAACAATTCATTGACTTTAACACTGAATTCTGTCACTTGCACTTACTACCATTCTGTGGTACTAGCAAGCATCTAAGGAGCCCCGGTGATGCAAGGGTTAGCATTTGGCTGCTAATGGAAAGGTCACAGGATCGAACCTACCAGCAGCTTCGCGGGAGAAAAGACCTTTACTTTCTTGTAAGGATTATACCCTGGGAAACCCAATGGAGCAGTTCTATTCTATTATGTAGAGTCACTATGAGTGGGAATCAACTCCGTAATCCCCAAAAGCAAGCATCAGGCTCCCATGCCAAAGTTTTTAAGTTGATCTTTGCTTTTTAATTTTATTCAAACTGTACTACTGCCTAATTTTCACAAACAGAATTGACTCTAGAATGTTTTTGTGTGATGTAATTACTGCTTTCTTGTTAAAGTTTGCATGTAGAGATAATTTTTCACTCCACTTCCTTTCTTATCTCTCCTCAATGTATACCCTATCTTCATCTTGGCAAAAAAGAAAAAAATTGTTCCAAATACAAACATGTATCATGCTCAACAACAAATACTAAGTGTTACCAACTTCTGTGCAGAAAATATAAATGAAATATCAAAATAGAAAGGGAGACTTTACAATATAGCTATTTAACCTTCCTGTTCTAATCTTTACTTACGGCAGAGCATGCCTTTCAACACAGATGTTGAAATGCCAAAGGGGATGAATGTGACTTGTTTCCTATCTGCCTTGCATACATTTATACCTAAAATGAATCAGATTCAATAATTTTTAAGTAAAAACTTGCCATGATTTCAGAAAGAATGAAACTTCTGTGTAACGTTTGAGAATGTTATGTACGGAAAAACAGGCCAACCACATTAGTTCTTTTCTCTTCTTATTAGGGAAATAAATGGAACTTCCTTTCTGAGTATGTTAAATAAATGACTTCCTTTCTGAGTAATTTATTATTTGAGGGATATATGTATGCTTATTGTTAGAGAGAAAAAGCTAAATGAAACTATCTAAAATAAAGAGGAAAATGCATAGACTAATCACTTTATATAGTATATTTTTCTATGCCATACTAAATTTTTGTTGATGAATGGAATACTTTATATTTTTATGAATATGTGAAAAATATACTATCAAAAATGTACTATTTTATGAAGCTCCAGTATTATAATTTTTTAGCAATAAGAAGGAAGTAACTATATTTTTTCCTATTAACAGCAATTTCTCTTAATAGAGTTACAATAGGACTAAATGCATATTTCCAATGCATCACTTTGATCTGAAAATATTATTTCATCCAAACAATTGAGATAATTAAGTCATTTTTGCAATAATGTATCTCTTCTTTATAAGCATTTGTTCACCAGTAATGAATAAAATAGATTTTCTTATCATTTATTTAAATATTTTAATTTCTCTTAAGCATATGAGTTATGTTATTGGATCTGGAATTAGTATTACTGAAGTAGTCACTTTAACTGTTTTTGTGAAAAGAAGAATAAAAATAAAATATAACTGATTATTTCCTTAGTTCTTCCAAAACTATACTGGTTATGCACTTAACATTAGATTGTATGGTAGATAATAGGAAGCATAACTCTTCATTCAATAAACAATAATTGAAAATCCTAGCCAATAGACTCCAACAGTATATCAAAAATATAATACATCATGACCAAGTGAGATTCATACCAGGTATGCAAGGATGGTTCAACATTAGAAAAACAATCAACCTAATCCATGACATAAGGAAAATAAAGGAAAAGAACCACATGATCATATCAGACACTGCAGAAAAGGCATTTGATAAAATCCAACACCTATACACTCATTCCTGATTTAAAAGAAAAAATAAAAAAACTCTCAGAAAGTTAGGAATATAAGATAAATTCCTCAACAAAATAAAGGACATATATGCAAAACCAACAGCCAACATTGTTCTCAATGCAGAAGGAGTGAAACCATTCCCCTTGCAAACAGGAACCAGACAAGGATGCCCTCCATCACCACTCCCATTCAACATTGTGTTGGAGGCCCTAGCCAGGGCAATAAGGAAAGAAAAAGAAATAAAGGGCATCCAAATTGGTGAGAAAGAAGTAAAGCTATACCTACTTTCAGATAATATGATCCTACATGTAGAAAACCTGAGACTCAGCAAGAAAACTACTGGAACTAATTGAAAAATTGATCATAGTGGCAGGTTAAAAAATCAACACACAAAAATCAGATTCCTCTACACCAGCAAAGAGATCTCTGAAAAGGCAATAGGGGAATAAATACCATTTACAACAGCTACTAAAAAGATAAAATACTTGGGAATAAATCTAACTAGAGATACAAAAGACCTATACAAAGAAAACTACAAAACACTACTCAAGAAACTAAAAGAGATCTATGTAAATGAAAGAACATACCGTGTTCATGGATAGGAAGACTTAACATTGTGAAAATGTTAATATTACCTAAAACAATTTATACATCAATGCCAGCCCAATCCAGATTCCATCAACTTTCTTTAAGGATATGGAAAAAACAATCACTAATTTTACACAGAAAAGAAAGAGACGTTGGATAAGCAAAGCACTACTGAAGAAGAACAAAGTAGAAGGTCTTATACTCCCAGATCTCAAAACCTACTATACAGCAACAGTAATCAAAACAACCTGGTACTGGTACAGGGACAGACACATAGACCAGTGGAACAGAATTGAGAACCCAAAACTAGATCCACTGACCTATGGTCAGCTGGTTTTTGGCAAAGGGTCAAAATCCATTAAGTGGGAAAGAGATAGTCTCTTTAACAAATGATACTCACAAAACTGGATATCTATTTGCAGATAAATGGAAAAGATCCATACCTCACACCATACACAAAAACTAACTCCAGATGGATCAAAAATTTAAATATAAAACTATAAAGTTCATCAAAGAAAATATGGGGAAAACATAGGGGCCCTAATTCATGGCATAAATGGACTATCAAGTATAACCAAAATGCACAAACAGTAGAAGATAAACTAGATGATTAGGACCTTCTGAAAATTAAATTCTTATCTGCATCAAAAGACCTATCCAAAAGAGTAAAAAGATAGCCTACAGATTGGGAAAAAATATTTGGCAATGAAATATCTGACAAAGGACTTATCTCTAAAATTTATAGAAAACTCAAACACCTCAACATCAAAAAGACAAACAATACAATTGAAAAGTGGGCAGAAAACATGAGATCCTTCACCAAAGAAGATATTCAAGTGACCAACAAAACATGAAGAAACGTGCACAATAATTAACCGTTGTTGTTGTTGTTAACCACTATTGAGTTGGCTCTTATAGCAACCCTCTGTGCAACAGAACAAAACACTGGCCAGTCCTGTGCCATCCTCACAATCCTTGCTATACCTGAGTCCATCATTGCAGCCACTGTGTGAACCCATCTCATTGAGGGTCTTCCCTTTTTTTGTTAACCACCACTTTACCAAGCATGATATCCTTCTCCAGAGAATGGTCCCTTGTGACAATAAGACCAAAGTAGGTGAGATGAAAACTGGCCATTCTCACTTCCGAGGAGCACTCTTTCTTTCAGAACAGATTTGTTCATTCTTCTGGCAGTCCCTGGTACTTTCAGTATTCCTCACCAACACCACAACTCAAAAGCATCAATTCTTCTTCAGTCTTGTCTATTCATTGTCCAGCTTTCACATGCATGTGAGGTGACTGAGAAAACCATAGCTTGGGTTAGGTGCACTTTCATCTTCAAAGTGACGTCTTTGCTCTTCAACCCTTTAAAGAGGTCTTTTGCAGCAGATTTGCCTAGTGAAATACAATATCTGATTTCTTGACTGCTGCTTCCATGGGTGTTGATTGTGGACAGTGAGATACCATCTCACCCCAAAAATAATAGCAAAGTTCAACAAGACAGAAAATAACAAATGCTCATGAGCATGCAGAGAGATTGGGGCTCTCATAATCTGCTGGTGGGACTGTAAAATGATAATTCACTGTGGAAATCAGTATGGCAATTCCATAAAAAGTTGGAAATACAAATAACATTTGATCCAGCAATCCCATTGGTAGGCATATATCCTTAAAAAGTAAGATGCAAGACATGAATAGATATATGCATACCCATGTTCATCACAGCATTATTCACAATAGCAAAGAGATGGAAACAACCTAAGAATGGTTAACCAAATGATGATACATATACACAATGGAATACTGTGCAACACAAAAGAATAATGTAGAATCCACATAACATGGATGAACTTAGAGGACACTCTGCCTAGTGAAATAAGTCAATCACAGAAAAACAAATATTCTATGAGTCCACTATTGTAACAAGTCAAGGAAAGCTTTACATATGAAAGGAAACTATCTTTGTTGTTTACTAGGGATGGGAAGGGAGAGGAGGGAAAATTGCTAGATAGGTAAAAGAAAAGTATTGATTTGGGTGAAGGAAAAGGTAATGTACCAAAAGCAAGTGACCAACACAATAACATTAAGAAAAAGGAAGACACAAAGAGGTGCACAAGAAGTACAGACAAAAAAATAAACAATTCTACTTAAACAATATTGTATTATCAGTAATAACAAACATTAATCTATGGTTGGATACATACGTAGAGAGGCTAAATGATCAGGTATATCTAGCCAAAAGGTAATCTACCCATGATTATATATATATAAGTTTGGCAGATGATAGTTCTACATACATATTTGTATGTGCTATAAGAATGTCCATATATATAATAGAGCTAATGGGGCAGTTATGATAACTTCTTAGCTACAGCCAAACACTCCGAAGGAGCAAGGCACTGGGTCCACAGGCTCAGAGCCATGGTTGCAGGGGACATTAAGCTCAATTGGCATAGCATAGTACACAAAAACAGTATTCCACATCCTACTTTGGTGAGCAACTGGGATCTTAAAAGCATGCAAGCGGCCATCTAGATACAATTATGGGTCTCACCTTGTCCAGAGCAAAGAAGAATGAGGAATACCAAAGAAAGATGGAAACAATTAGTCCAAGCGACTGGTATACCATGAGATCCTCAGCCTATTCGACTATGAGACCAGAACTAGATGGTGCCTGACTATCATTGTCAACTACTTGAAGGGGGATCTATGTAGGAAATCCTGGATAGAGCGGGAGAACAATGTGGAAAAAAACTCAAAATCTTAAAAAAAAAAAAAGGATGAGTTTTGCTGGTCTGATAGAGCCTGGTAGAACCTCTGAGACTCTGGCCCCTAGCTGCCCTTCAGGTCTTGAATTGAACCCACTCCTGCAGCTTCCAGGCAAACAAAAGACAGGCATATGAGCTGCACATTTACATTAGGTAGATATACTCCTTGGAGAAAACAATCATGGGAGACTAGAAAGGCTGTGTATGCACAGGCAGACAGCTCAGGAGGCAAGAGTGCATGGGAGGAAAGCACACAGGGAAGAGGTAACTATGGGGAAGAAATGGGAGGGGAGTTGTTGCATTGTGGGAAATTGCAGTCAGTGTCATGAGACAAAGTGTATGTGAGCTGCTGTGTGGAAAGTGAATTTGCCCTGTAAACTTTCACCCAAATTACAATAATAATTTAAAAAAAAAAAAAAAGCTTGCAAGAGGCCATCTAACATGCAACAATTGGTTTCTCCTCATCCACAGCAGAAAAGAATGAAGAAAATCAAAGACACATGGAAACAATTAGTCCAAGGGACTTGTGGACCATTCAAAACTCTGCCTACATGACCCTGAGACCAGAACTAGATGGTGCTCGGCTACCACTGTCAACCACTCAGAAAGAGATCAAAATAGGAGATTTTGGATAAAGTAGGAGAAAAATGTGGAACAAAACTCAAAATTATAAAAAATACCAGGCTGACTGGTCTGATAGAAACTGGGCCCTAGTGACCTTTCGTGCCTGGAATTGAACTCACTCTCGTGGCTTCCAGCCAAAAATATATAAAGAAAAATATATATAGAAAAATATATAAAGAAAAAAGTATATAGAAAAGTATATAAAGTGAATATTTATTCCAGACAGTACACTCCACAGAACAATCAACCACGGGAGACCAGAAGGGCTATATTTGCACAGGGAACTAGCTCAGAGGGCAGGAATGCGTAGGAAAGAAGGACACTAGGAAGGATTCATCAGAGGGGAGAAGTGGGAAGAGAGCTATTACATTATGGGGATTGCAGTCAATGTCATGAAACAAAGTGTGTGAACTCTTGTATGGAAAATAAATTTGCTGTAACCTTTCACCCAAATCACAATTTTAAAAAAGGAAAATAAAAATAAAAATTAAGTGAGCAGTTTCTGTTCATGTACTTGTTCCTTTATTTGTCATGTAAACTTTTTTTATCATCTACTATGTGTCAAGAATGTGGAAATTATCAAACAATATCATTAATATCACATGAAAGCAAAGTTTTGCTGAAAATAATCTTAAAATGGTTGTAGTGGTACATTTATAAAGAAATTCCAGAAATTTAGAAAGAAATTCAAGCCGGATTCAAAAGAGAACGTGGTACAAGGAATATCATTGCTGATTTCATGCAGATCTTGCCTGAAAGCAGAGAATACCAGAAAAATGTTTACCTGTGTTTTATTGATTATGTAAAGATATTCAACTGTGTGGATCATAACAAATTATGGATAACGTTGTGAAGAATGAGAATTTCAGAGCACTTAATCATGCTCATGCAGAAACTGTACATAGTCCAAGAGGCAATTGTTCAAACACAATAAGGGGCTTATAAGCAGTAAAGGTGTGTGTCAGTGTTTGTATCCTTTCATTATATTTATTAAAAGTATGTGTGTATGTGGAGCAAATAATCTGAGAAGCTGGACTGTATGAAGAAGAACATGGC
This sequence comes from Orycteropus afer afer, assembly GCF_000298275.1. Taxonomy (NCBI): domain Eukaryota; kingdom Metazoa; phylum Chordata; class Mammalia; order Tubulidentata; family Orycteropodidae; genus Orycteropus; species Orycteropus afer. The sequence goes on from NW_006921760.1 coordinate 5,732,090, forward strand.
ATCAGAAGTGGAGGAAACTATAGTAACAACCTGCAATATGCAGATTACACAATCTTGCTTGTTGAAAGTCAAGGACTTACTGATGAAGATCAAAGACTACAGGCTTCAGTATGGATTGCACTTACACTTATAGAACACAAATCCTCTCAACTGAACCAATAAAGAACGTCATGATAAGTGAAGAAAAGAATGAAGTTGTCAAGAATTTCATTTTACTTGCATCCACAATACACATCTATGGAAGCAGTAGTCAAAAAATAACACGTGTTCTACTGAGCAAATCTTCTGTAAAAGACCTCTTTAGAGTGTTTAAAAGCAAATACATCACTTTGAAGAGTAAGGTGTACCTAACCCAAGCCATGGTATTCTCAATCACATCACATGCATGTGAAAGCTAGAAAATGAATAAGGAAGACTGAAGAAGAATTGATGCATTTGAATTGGTGTTGTTGCTATGTGCCATCGAGTCAGATCCGACTCATAGCGACCCCGCCTTGGGTTTCCAAGGCATCACTATGGAAGTAGATTGCCCAACTTTCCTCCTGAGGAGTGGCTGGTGGGTTTGAACCTCCAGCCTTCTGGTTAGCAGTCAAGTGCCTCAGGCACTTTGTGGTGTTGGCAAAAAATATTGAATATTCCATGAACTGCTAGAAGAATGAATTAATCTGCTCTGGAAGGAGTACAGCCAGAATGCTATTAGAAGCAAGGATGATGAGACTTCATTTCACGTATTTGAACTTGTTTTCAGGAGGAACCAGTCCCTATAGAAGAACATCATGTTTGGTAAAGTAGAGGGTCAGTGAAAAAGAAGACCCTCGGCAAGATGGATTGACACAATGGCTGCAATAATTGGATCAAACATGGCAATGACTCTGAGGATGACACAGGATCTGGCAAGTGTTTCATTCTGTTCTACGTATCACTATGGGTCAGAATGAATTGGATGACACCTAACAACAACAATAGCTGTGTATTAGTCATTGTTTGGGGCATGAAGAAAGCATCAGTAAATATCTACCTGGCCCCTGCCTGTGCGGAACTCGCTGTCTAGCATTTGAAGGGTCACATCAATTAGATAATTGTGTGATGAATGTTTTAAAAGATAAGAGTTGTGATTAATGTTATAAAACATAAGAGGAAGTAGCCTTGAGAGCTTATACCTCATCTAAATGGCCCAGAAAAAAGACTCCCACGATGAAGTGACATGTAAACTAAGTTGCAAGGAATGAGGGAAAGTCAGCATTGGACTAGAAGTTGGGAAAGAGTAAAGAGAGAGTATTTCAGGCAAGAAAATAATGAGTTGAAGGTCATGCATCTTGATGGATTTTACAGAATTTGGAGAGTAGAAATGCCAAAGTGAGAAACAGGAACAGCATAAGATGAGGTATCCAAGAGCTAGTCAGGGACCTATGCACTTATAGGCCATGATCCAAAGTTTGCATTTTATTACAAGTACAATGGGAATCTAGAAAAAGGTGTTAAACAGTGCTTTTTAGGAAGATGACTTAGAATGGGTATGAAGGACAATTTTAATGGAGGCAAAAGTAGAAACAGAGAGACTTATGAAGTTATCACAATATTCTAAGCCATAAGTAGGTTTCCTTGTGGCACAAATGGGTAAGCTCTAGGCTGTTAACCCAAAAATTGAAGCTGGAACCTACATACCACTTCCACAGGAGTAAGATCTGGCAATCTACTTTTGTAAAGATTACAGCCATGGAAACTTTATGGAACAGATCTACTCTGTTGCATCGGGTCACTATGAGTCAAAGTTGACTCCATAGCATAACAACAGCAATAATAACAAAGTCGTGGCCTGGAATAAGCAACGTGGAGATTGAGAGACATGGATAGATCCTACTTCATTAGGGTGTAAAGTCAGTAGACCTGGCCATCAGCTTAGGTATGAGAATAGATGTAGACACCTAGATTTTGTCTTGGGCAACTGGGTGGATGGTGGTTTCATAAAGAAGCTGGAAGAAGATAGATTCCAGGAAAGTCAGATGAGCTCACATGGAGCAAGTTGTTTTTAAGGTGCTTGTGAGACACTCAATTATTGATGACAAGTAGGCATTTGACAACATGGCCTGGGGCTCAGAAAAGAGATTTGAACTAAAGACATAAATTTCAAGTTTGCTTTTATGGATGGTAATTGAATCCATGTGAGTACATGAGATGGCCTAAGAATATGTATAGGAAAGAAGTCATGGGATAGAATGCTAAGAATCTCTGTTTTCTAAGGGTCAGTGAAAGAAGGTGGAGTCAGAAAAGGATTTTGAGAAGCAGTGGTCTAAGTGGTCAATAATATTGAATTATGCTGCAGTCAGTTATGGCCTGTACTGTGTATAGGTCACCACTCTTCTGTCAGTCTGTGACACTGTAGGAGCTTGCATGTTTCCGTGATGCTAGAAGCTATGCCACCTGTATTTCAAATATCAGCAGAGTCACCCATGGTAGACAGGTTTCTGTGGAGCTTCCAGACTAAGACACACTGTTGTTGTTGTTGTTATGTGCCGTCGAGTCGGCCCCGACTCATAGCGACCCCTCCTTGGGTTTCCGAGGCAGTGTCACTACGGAAGTAGGATTGCCCAACCTTCCTTCTGAGGAGTGGCCCAGGAAGAAGGATATGGCCAGAACCACTCTGGCTACTGAAAACTCTATGGACAACAGGGAAACTTTGTCTAATATAGTGCCAGAAGATAAGACCCTCAGGTTGGAAGGTTGCTTAAAATAAGAATGGGAATGATCTACCTCCTCGTAGTAGAGTCAAGCTTAATGATATGGATGGAGTAAAGCTTTTGGAACTTTCATTTGCTGATGTAGCACAACTCAGAATGAGGAAGAAGAGCTGCAAACATCCATTGACAATCCAAACGTGACATAAAGAGTATGAAACTAGAAAAATTGGAAGTTATCAAAAATGGAATGGAATGCATGAAGAATGATATCCTAGGCATTAGTGAGCTGAACTGGACTGACATTAGTCATTTTGAATCAGACAATCATATGGTCCACTAGACCAAGAATGGCAAATTGAAGAGGAATGAGTCACAAAGTCATCATAAAAAGAACATTTAAGATCTATACTGAAATACAATATTGTTAGTGATAGGAAAATATCTATAGGCCTCTAAGGAAGAATACTGAATGTACCACAGACTTCTGGAAGAACAAACAATCTGTCCTGGAGGAAGTATGGCTTGAATACTTCACAGAACCAAGAATGGCCAGACTTTGTGTCTCATACTTTGGTCGTGTTGTCAGAATGGACTAGTCCCTGGAGAAAGGTATCATGCTGGGTAAAGTAGAAGGTCAGCAGAAAAGGGAAAGACCTTCAATAAGATGGGTCAACACAGTGGCTGTAACAATGAGCTAAAGCATGGCAAGGTTTGTGAGTGTGGTTCAGGACTGAGCAGTGCTTTGTTCTGTTGTCCATAGGGTTGCTATGAGTCAAAACTGACTCGATGGCACTTAACAACAGCAACAGCACTGTGTATAGCACATTTCACTGAGTACTCTAAGGTCTATGGAAATGACCAGGGCATGGACTTTTACTTAAAAGAGTTAACTAGCCAGTAGAAGAAATGGATACATATTTAACTCCAAGGTAAAAAGCACAGAGTAAGGACTTTGCAAATAAGGAGAGATTGATGTTATTAGCTGTGGTAGTTAAAGTTGTATGTCACCTTGGCTGGGCCTGGTTGAGTGGCTGGGCAGTTGGTGGTAGTTATTCCCCATGATGAGACTGGCAATCAGTTCCATGGTGGGATCTACTACAAGCAGCTGAGTAGCTGCTTTAGGGATGTGGGCTGCTTCCCGTATATAAGCAGCAGCCATGGGAATGGTCTATAGCTTATGGCATGCTTGAACCCTACATGTAGCGGTGTTGTTGTTCAGCAGCCTGTCACGCTCTGCCGACCTTGGGACTTTCAGTGGACTTGAATTAATGGCCTGCGTGTGGTTTGGTAACATTGAGACTGTGCCTTTTTACTTGTCAACCTGGCTTGTCAGCCTCAGCAGCCAGCAGCTGTCTGAGTGACAAAAAGCTTCTAGCACCAGTGGGCCGAGAGCAGGAGGCAGAGCTGAAGTCCAAAGTTGAGGGGCTTTCACCCAGCCCCAGAGCCTGGCACTTTGAACTTGGACTTAAAGCCTCTAAATTGTAAGAGAACAAATGCCTGTTTCTTCCAGCCCTCCCATTTGTGGTATATTTCTGTCAGAGTGGCACCAGGTAACCAGAACATTGGCTAAATGAATTTGCAAGACTAGTTTTAGGAATTTTGGACAAAATTTTTTGTATGCATTTTCAAGGTATTCAGTTCAGCAATTACATTAAGAAAAATCCTAGTATCCCTTTTGTATGTTATTTGGCTGGCAGTGAGCATCCATGTATCAAAAAGAACAGAATAATTTCCTGTTCAGGAATCTGGAAGTACTTACCCCTGGTCCAATAACTCTGCTACATACTAGCTTATTTAGGGAAGAGTTTCAGAATCCATTTCATCTGGAGTTGGCTATGTCCCACCTGGCCACTTCGTAGAGAACCAGGAATTTGGTCTTAGATTGGACCTTAAGGCAAAGGAAGATATTGTTCTTTTCTCATTAGGGTGACAAAATTGTCCATCTGTTGAAATGCTCAGCAATAGCTGGGACAAATGTCACAAACATTAGTAATTCAAAACTGTAGATAATTTGGACATCCCATAATCCAATTATTACTTCGATTATAATGAATTATTTTTGATTATTCCCAAATATTTACATATCTATCTATATATATCTTATTTCAGCAAAATCTTTCAGTTCAAATTTGAAACTTTCAGAAGGAATGTATCAGATTGTTCTTATTAATATTGTATTGCCAATTTCCTTTAAATAATGAACTTTGTATAAATTTAATACTCATTTTCATTACTGAAATTTCTGGTATTAAGCTTGTTTTGTTTGATTATTTGTTTTTAATATTGTTGTTTTAGGAATACCACTTTTGCGAGTAAGGTATTTTTTGCAATTTTATTAGTACTTTTTAGTGTTTTAGAATAGAAAATGCCTCATAATGAAAAGCAGTGATTACAGTTCTTTAAAATAATTTAATTTAGAATACCCACAAATTAACTAGAATTCTTCTTTACGGTTACGATAAATTGATGAAACTTTACAGACTAATTTAAATTCCTAAATTAATTTAAATGCCTTAAGAGCCTTCATCATAGACGTACTTTGATTTTTTCCTAATATAAAGGATAGTAGGTAAAAAGCCTTTTGAAAACCCTGCTGGTGTTAAGATGCTCTCTTAGATTATATTCTCCCTCGTAAGCTTCTTAAGGATATCCTAAAGAGCTATTGATATACTCTGAAAAGACCTAAAGTTTTGAAAGAAATATATAAACATATTTATTTCCTTAGACAAAATTATTTCCTTCACATTGTTGTTGTTGTTGTTCAGTGCCCTCGAGTCGTCTCCAACTCATAGAGACCCCATGCACAGCAGAACGAAACACTGCCCGATCCTGCCCCAGCCCCACAATCCCTGCTATACTTGAGCCCATCATCGCAGTTCCTTCACATAAACCATATACATTTCAACGAAACCGGAACGTCTTTATATTTATACATGTATGTCCAGGCATACTTCAGAGATATTGCAGATTTGGTTCCAAATCACCACAATAAACCAGATATTGCAATAAAGCAAGTCACACAAACTTTTTGGTTTCCCACTACATACAAAAGTTGTATTTACACTATACTGGAGTCTATCAAGTGTGCAAAGCCAAATCAAAAACCAAACTCACTGCCATCGATCAGACCCAACTCATAGCGACCCCTCCTTGGGTTTCTGAGGCAGTATCACTACAGAAGTAGATGGCCCGATCGTCCTTCTGAGGAGTGGCTGATGGTTTGAACTGCCAGCCTTCTAGTTAGCAGTCAAATGCCTTAGGCATTACGCCACCAGAGTAATAACATTATGAAAAAGTTTTAAATACTGTGAGAGTGACCAAAATGCAACATGGAGACATGAAGTGAGCACATGCTGTTGGAAAAACGGCACTGATAGACTTCTTCCATGTAGTGTTGCCACAAACCTTTAATTCGTAAAAAGGGCAGTGTCTACGAAGCTCAGTAAAGCAAAATGCAATAAGCGAGGAATGCCTGTGTTGAACCAAGTTGGGAAAGTTCCCGTGTTAGCTGATCCTCAAGGGTTTTTGACATGAACACATCCAATCAAAATGAAAATCTTCCCCTAGTCAAGAAAACACAGGTAAATATCTTTTTGGTATTCTTTGTTTCAGCCAAGATCCATGTGACATCAGCAATGATATCTCATTCCATGCCCTCTTCCGACTCCAGCTTGAATGTGTGCCAGTTCCTTGTCCATGTACTGCTGCAACCGTTTTTGAATTATTTTCAGCAAAATTTTGCTTGCATTTGATATTAACGATATTGTTCGATAATTTCTGCATTCTGATGAATGCTCTTTCTTTGGAATGAGCACAAATACACTTCTCTCCCAATCTATCTGTTGGCCAGGTAGCTGTCTAAATAAGTGCCTGCTTAGTGCTTTAAAATTTAAGCCCCAACAATTTGGTCACCAGAAATTAGCCATATTCATAATCCTGCTTTGTGATTTTTCACATGTCAGAGATTCAACACACCTGTTTCTTTCAGGCTCCACTGTTTTTGACTCAATATATAAAGAGCTGACAGAATACAGATGCTACCATTAAGCTTCATTCACCTAAAGATGCTAGCAGGAGCCAGGGGAGAAGGGAGAAGCAACACAAAAGAACATGCATGTACCAATCCAATTTTTGTTGAAAAAAAGAAAAACATTTTCTATTTATTTAAGAGGTAGATGAATCTGGACGGTTTTTTCCCCCCAAGTTTCTCTATATTTTCTGAAGTGTTTAAGATATTTTTACAAAAGTATAATCATTAAAAACCTGTTCTTTTTACTTGGGGGAATAATGATGCATTCAGTTTTTGTTTGTTTGTTTTGTTTTTGAAGAAAAAGATCCTTTCCATACCAAACTTGAAGATTTATTTATAAAAGATCATTTTGAGCAAGTATCAACATCTATTTTATTCTTTTACCTTTTAAATATGTCTGATATAGACCTGAGTTCTATTGCACAAATGAATATTTAAATAAGCTTCAAATTGGGAGCTGGTGCAGGACCGGTTGGTGTTTCTTTCTGCTGTGCATAGGGTCGCTATGCGTCGGAGATGACTCAATGGCACCTAACAACAACACTGATTTTACAGGTTTCAGTGTACCTACAGACCCATGGTCATGATCTGAGAATATATACTTTTTTCTACAAATTTGAAAGAAGCTTCTTCATCATTGATTGATGTCTGCAAAAAATAGGCTCCAAAACTGAAATTTCTCATCTACTCATAGACATCTGGGAATTTATTTATGATGTTCTTAAATTAATAAATTCCCATTATTTTGTACACTTCTCTTGTTTTTCCTCCCATTCCTTGTTATCTTTCTCTTCTCATTGCTGCTGTTGAGCATTCCTAGATAGGCATTTGGATGGAACAACCCTATGTAAAAGAGAACAAAACACTGTCCGGCCCTGCACTGCTTTGCAATCCTTGCCATGCTTGAGCACATCATTGCAGCCACTGTGTCAATCTATCTTGTTGAGCATCTTCCCCTTTGTCACTGACCTTCTACTTTCCCAAGCTCATGTCCCTCTCCAGGGACTGTTCCCATCTGGCAACAGGACTAAGGTAGGTGAGACAGAGTCTGGCCATTCTCACTTCTAAGGAGCATTCGGGCTGTACTTCTTCCGGGACAGATTTGTTCATTCCTCTGGCAGTCCATGGTATTTTCAGTATTCTTCACCAACACCACAATTCAAAGCCATTTAAGTCATGCCTGTGGCACTTACCAACTGAAAAAGCTTGAGTAACAATTAACCTTTCACGCAATTGTCTCAGCTTCCTTATCTGCAAAACAGGGATAATACCTACTGACTTAATGCCTCATTGCATGGTTGTGAGGATCAAATCATAGAATATGTGCACAATATAAAGTAGTGTATGAGGAAAAGATTTTACTATTATTATTAACATTATTTTTATTAAGTTGAAGTCATGTGATCTTTCTTTAGACTCCTTTATCTCAGACCATAGAAGATAAAGCAATAAGAATTGTGGAGATAAAAATTCCAGACGTATGTAGAGAGTCACAATTGCCTGAGAAATAAAGAAATAGAAGTCTGGCTATGAATGCATGTATATATAGGTGTAAGAAATTGATTTGCACAGTAAATAGATCTATGCATATTCCTCCTTGGCTGTGGCAATTACAAAGCTGTTTCCTGTAGTTTAGCTCAAAAATCCTATTGTATAACTGAATTTCTTGCTTTATCTATGCTTAATTTTTTTAATGGAGTTAGTAATATCTAACTGTAGGATATTGTGTGGATACTGCTCCATGACATTAAAGAAGGACATAGTCTTATAACCATTTCAATAGATTCAGCCAACAAGTATCAACTGATGTGTCACTCTGTGCATGACATTTATCCAGGCACTGAAAAAAATAAGATGTCATCCTTGCAAAAACTTACAGTTTGGAAAGTACATGACATGGGGACACAAATAAATATGATGGAAAGCAAAAGGGAAACATGCATAAGGGAGTAGAGATACAGTGCCATAGGAATCAAAGGAGAGAGGAATCAAATTTGGTCAAAGTTCAAAAGTTTCATAGGGAAGAAGATACTCTGAGATTCTGATGGAGCTGTGAGTAGATTGGTTTGACTATCAGGCAGGGTTATCATAACGTTACTTGACATGAGCCTTAAAGAATTTTTTTTTTTTTGTGATTATGATCGAAAAACCATATATAACACAATATTCAAAATTCAACTTTTTTTTTACAAAGACAATTCAGTGGCATTGGTTCCATTTAATACATTTTGCAGCCATTACCACTATCCATTTTCAATTTTTTCCATCACAGAAACTCATTTGAGCCTCTCATGATTTCTGTAAAGAGAACAGAGAGAACGATCTCTTATTCATTTATTCTAAATTAATTGTGAACATATTGTGAATGAGATCTAAGGAGCAAGGAAGTTCTCAAATGTTGAGGAGACCTTGGTGGAAAATTGGGACACGCTCACATGGGCACAGATTAACAAGTTAAGATTAAAAACCATTTGTGAACAAAAAAAAAAATAAAACACTGCCAGCGAGTCGCATCCGACTCATAGTGACCCCCTCCTTGGGTTTCCAAGCTGATATCTCTATGGAAGTACATTGCCCAACCTTCTTGCCAAGGAGTGGCTGGTGGGTTTGAACCACCAACCTTCTGGTTAGCAGTCAAGTGCCTTAGGTACAACGTCACCAGAGCTCCTAATAGTACATAGAGGTAAGTGTTATTACTCCAATTATATGGATGCTGAGACTGAGGCGCAGAGAAGTAAAATGACTGATCAAAAGCTACACAGTTGCCTCATCTTTCCCTTTTCACATTGCAAGCCACTCCTCCAGCAAAACCCTCTGACCATCCCCAAGACTGAATCAGAGGATTTTCCCTTTTGTTTCCCATGGAGCCTCTCCTAATTCCTACCATAGTAGTTACCTCAGTGCCTTTTCACATCAGAATTTTAAGCTCCTCAAAGACAAGCGTTCTATCTTCTTCATCTCATATCTAAATACCTAGCACAGTGCATGGCATAATAAGGATTTGTTGAATGAATGAATGAATAAATGAAAAATGGCTTAATGGCTTGCATAATTTTTTACTAAATCCTCATTGTGAAAAATGTATAAGCAAGATAGAATGGCACAACATGGCCAGTACTGAGGATCAAGGATGAACATATACTTTGTTTTTGCTTTTTTGAATTCTCTCTGAACTTCAGTGTAGGGCAAAGTTTATGATCACAGACATTAGAGCCAACACATTACCTGTGAAAGTGTAAATTTGGCCAAGTCTTTAAACACAATGTTATAAATGCTTTAAAATTCTCACAACTCTTGTTTCAGATATAATCCTTTCTGGAAACTCCATTTAAGATATAATTTGAAATGTGGACACAGAATAAGCACAAAGTTATTCACTGAAGCTTTATTTAATATACGAAATTTATAAACAAGCTACATGCTCCACAATGGACAGTTAACTGTGGTGCTTCAATGATAGGCAGGTATAAAGAGATGTAGGCTCTGCTTTGCTTTCAACTATTTATAATAGTTTTATAATGACAACAATAGTAAAGTGACTAAGGAACAGTTCATTTGGATTTTAATTCTGCTTGAGATGAAAGGGTAGATAGAGCCAGAATACTCTTCTTTGGTATTGTGTATGAGGCAGCCAACGGACTGGAGTCAATATCCTCTAAACTTCTCCCTGTGAAAAAAGGCTGAGACACTGGATTGCTCTGTAATGTCATTCCCTTTTATTATCACACCCTTCTGTAAAATATTTTGTCCTTTGTCGATGTTGTGTCGTTGTTGTGAAGCTTTCAGTTGATGAATATCAGCAACGCTGTTTTTATCTCTTGGACAGAAATCCATGTGGGAAGGATGATTTGCTGAAGGGATAACTTGGAATATTCTAAAGATAACCAAGAACATAGTCATCTTAGCCTCTTTGCATCCACGTTGCAGTGTGCCCTCTGCTACTGTAATCTGCTCACAGGCCCCCATCAACACTCTCATAGAGCAGTTCCACTCTGTCTCCCATGGAGCTGTCACGAATCTGAGTCAAGTTGATGGCAACAGGTTGTGTGTGTGTGTGCGTGTGTGTAGTGTCTTTCACATGCAGATTGAAATGTCTGAGAGATAGGCTATACAATTGGAAAATAAAATCAGCTGACAGGGATAAAGCTCACAAACACACAGTTTACAATGGCCACACATCAAAAATAAGACACACCGCTTGGTAGCAGGATTAATCAAAGGATTTCTTCAACCTTTTGCCACATTGGCACAGGCAGTAGAAGTAGATTCAGTGACTTCTTCTATCCATCTGCTGACAAATCTTTGTTCTTTTTTATCTAAGCAGCAAACATCAATTGAACAGCTAGGAAGAGGGTCACCCGATTTGGATTACCACTGGAGAATTTTGACAACAAAACTGCACAGTTCAGGAAGGGCCTGCAGTGGGTCTGTGCTCAAAGAAATGAAATAAAATGAACTTCCTTTTTATTCTGCCTTTTGTGGGAGTGCACCATTGTGGAGGCAGCATTTGGGAAAGGCTACTCCTGGGAGCTGATATCTAAGGGGGATTCCCCCTGTCATCCTATTGAAAGTATTAGCATAATTCCTCAAGCACAGGCTCTCTGAGATACCTTGAGTTATTTATTAATATTTAAAGAGGTTATTTGGCATAAAACATGGAGTATAATTCTTAAGAGGAGCTGACAGCAGAATACATTTGTTAACTAGAAAGACATGTCTAAACTTTGCCAAAAGAAATACTGTGTGCAACAAGCACTCTTTGGGGGGGGGGTGTTTTCTCTCTGTGTGTGTATGTGTGTGTGCATGCAATTTTTTGGTTTCCCCTCAATTTCCACTTATATATCCTGCTCCTGTGTCTTGTCTTGAACCGATTTTTGAATGGCATACTAAAGATAAAGAAGATAAGACTTACAATGGCATTGAAGACTTACCCCTTAACTGCCCCTGGGGCAATCTCTTCTAGCTTAGACTTAATGGAAGACCACCCTTACTGTCTTCCCATCTAACTTGTTTATATTTCGTTCATTTTCTTCAATTTAATGAGGTGATGAATAAATGAGCTTTACAAGGAAAAGGGGACTGTCGGGGGCTAGAGACTGGAGTTCTCTGTTAATTCATACAGCAGGTAGGATACAAACAGGCAAACATGCAAATCTGTCTGTCAGTAATCAAAACTTTGGCCTAAAGGGCGAACTCAGTTAAGTGAAGGTAGTTAATTTCTCCTCCCTGCTGTTTAATTTCTAGCCTCTTCAGAAGCGGAATCCAGTGCTGGTTACTGATTTCTTCCTTCCTCCAGACCACTGGCTTGTCTCAGAATGCCAAGGTTTCAGCCTGCAGTATAAATGTTACAGTTTGGCAATAGTAAGCAAACAGAAATCAATATAGACTATAATGGTCTCAAAATATCCAGAGAGCTGTTAGATATATCAAAATTAAACTATAGCTTAAATTGCAGTGTCCAGGGACTTACACTCAGATGACAAAAATGTAACAAAATATCATAAAAAAATAACAAGAAAATGATGGTTATAATAGTCAGGATGGTGGTTATCCTTAACAGAGGGAGTTGCTGTGATAGGGTTGGGTACTCGGGGGACTTCTGAATGGCTGGCAAAGTTTAGTTTTATAACCTGGCTGGTGGATGTACAAGCGTGTTCACTTCCTAACAGTTCACTATTGCTGGGTGCTGTGGAGTAGACTCCTAGTAATGCCATGTGCCCTAATAAAGTTGTCCTGTTTAGTTCTCGAGGCTGTAATCTTTGTGGGACAAGATCACCAGGTCTTCTCCTGCAGAGCTGCTGGGTAGGTTCAAATTACCAACATTGTGGTTAGCATCTGAGCTCTTCATCAGTTGCTCCTTCAATAGTTCACTGGGTTCTCTTAAAAAATGAGTGCACTTCAGGATAGTTGGTAGCACTGGTGGGGAGGAAAGACCAACAGGGAACATGATAGGTCCTTCTAGGATGCTAGATGCTCTTGTCCTGTTTCTTGATCCGAATCCTGGTTACACGAGTGTGGCAGCCTTTAACATTTCTTCTAACTGGACACTTATGTGCACCACTCTATATGCAAATTATATTTCAGTAAAAGTGTAAAAATTCTAAACTAGACTTCTCAAAATAGCTTTAAAGCACGTATTGAATAAAGATTTCATCCCACATCTGTTTCTACTACCTATAAATCTTAGTGACTTAAAAAAAAAAAAAAACCTCTCCAGTTTTCCTGAAATTTTCAGTGGAGAAATCTAGCCAAGTAGCAATAGTACACAATTTCTTAATGTGGAGGGCTAAGGGTGGAGGGAGGAATTTAGAAGGTAAATTTAGAGAAAAGCAGTTTATCTAGGGAATGCCATAAGACTGCCAGAGGCTATGACTTTCCATAAATAGAAAACAACACTGAAAAACCTAAGGCAGTAGGTCAAAATAAATATATAGTAGCTTCCCAAACTTTGACCTTCTATGTGTTAGGATAACCAAACAGCACTCAATGGAAGTGTTTTGATTTGTTTCTCAGTCTGCTGATAGAATTTTTTTTTTTTTTAACTGGACTGTAAGGTCCTATTAGGCCTGAGGCCAACAGAGACATTTTGGTAGCGGAATTAATTTTTTTTCTCATCCATTGAGGATGGTCCACACTGAAAGTCAGAGTCCATTTGGGATGTAATCTAATCTTTTTAATAGCTGATAAACGGAAATGAATAGGTTCTTGGATGCAACAGAGGTGGAGCAGGTTTGAACAGCTGGCAATCTGCTTTTTTTTTTTTTTTTTTTTAACATGTCCATACAAAGATGAACAGCTCCTCTGAAATATGGTATTGCTGCAGAACCAAGCCAGCAGATTAGAAGCCATGTCCTGATTTTTCCTCCAGGCTTTGGCATGAGGTTTTTTTTTCATTTATTTATTTATTTTTTTTTTTATACGGGTCTGTCGAAAACAGATGTACAGCTTTGGAAATCCTAGTTGGAAAAGGAACGAGAGCATTCAAACACTCTGCTAAAGGTGAAGTGAGTGGATGCAAGATTGTTGGAATGAAAGCCATAAACAGTGTGTGAAGACTTCCCTTGGTGTCATGAAAATTAACATGGGCCGATTGCCTTTAATCATCACGTAACTAACAAAAAGAAAGGGCAAGGATCTCTAAGTGACAAGAAGAAGGTTTTCCTTTGCTGAACCAGGATTACCATGTAGTTCCTCAAGAAAAGCCCGGGTGAAGGTAAAGGAAATACAGTTTAGTGTAACATCCCTTAATTATTTACAGATGTTTATGAAACTCCTCCTTGTCTCATCTGTTCAGGGGGGGTGGGGAACATAAATGGAAAAGCAGGGATTATATCCCTCTGTCTGCTATCAATTAAATCATCAAAACAAAATTATCATTCAAATTACAATGTATCATTTCACTTTTAGAATGTATGGGGGAAAACGGTCTATGAAACAGAAATCTGTAAACCATCAAAGCAACAAAGCAACATTAAAGTTCAATGAGAAGTTTGTTCATGCATGTTTTAATCGAGTTAAAAAATGGAAACCATGTTCACGTGGTCAAAATAACACTTGCGTCAAAGAAGTCTTTGAGGTTCAATCCAGTGAGACAGGCAAACGATTTTTGTGAAACCCCAAAATATTTTCAAGAGGGGAAAGGGCTCCCTCGAGATCTAAATACAGTGGCATTAGTGGAATTTTAATGTGGGAAAGTATCTAGCTATAAGGCAAGCTTGTTAGAAGGAGAAAATATCAAATGTCCAACTTCTAAATGTGTTCTCTTCGACAATTATGTAATTGGGAACTGTTTTTTATTTTCTATTAATACTTGAATTCTATTGTTTCCTATCATGCATATGCTAAGCTTGCTTTGTATTAAGTTCTATGTTATTGTGCCTTGCCATGTTAAAGTAATTATCTGTCTTTACAAAAGAGATTTATTACCTTCATGAATCTGACCATACACACATCTTAAATAAATTAATGAACTGACAAAGAGTGCCCATCCTTCTAAGTAGCTGACAACATTGAAAAAGCATCGAAGTGGCAAAAGTTTTAAAGTGATTGGGTACCTTTGGAAGAGTACAGGGAGTGATTTTGCACAGAGTCATTCCGGCAAGTATCCTAACTGGATGTAAAAGTAAATCAAAGATTGGTGAGATTTCTGAATTTTTCTAGGACACTGTTTTGTTAGAAAACCGTGAGTCGTTCTCCACTAAAAGCCCGTATCATCCTGATGTTTCTTTAGAAACTGTGCTCTGGGTTGACTTGGCAACTTTATCCAAAACATTCTGACCAGTTTCATTGGTAATTTGAGACCAGGTGTGTGGATTTTATTAGAGATGAAAAAGATGATTTACTTATGGAAGCTTGTCAAGTATTGGCAAAGAAAACAAACAATAGATAACCTTTATCCAGAAAGAATGTTTCCCCAAATAAGCTAAGAAAATGATTGCATGTTTTCAAATCAAAAGACTGGGCTGTCATATCATTTTATCTGAAATTTAAATTTGACTAATACTTAGGATGGCCATATTCTCTCTCACTCCCTCAAAGAATAGAGAACGACAATAGAATTCCTTCTCTGCTTACCTGAATTGTTCTTTTGAATTTGTCAAAATAATTGCAAGAATAAGTATCATGGAAAATTATTGACTGAAGACTTATTTTGACCTGATAAAAATTTTACCATGAGTTAAATATAGGCAAATAGACACAAAATATTCTATGAGCCAGAATCGTTGCTAAGCTACTTTTCCTTCCCAGCAAAAGACATTATTTTCTTATGAAATTTTAAGTCAGTAAAACGGATACATTAAACATTCAGCAAATCACAGGATCGGAGATGTCTCATTTCTGTGTTTGAAAATCATCGTAGGAAGCAGAAACAGTGTTCAGTTGGCCTCGTGAATCACAAAGTTTTAAAAATTATTGACACAAGTGTGGTCTGCTAGGGTTTATACCTGAGTAATTCCCAAGCATAATTTCTACAGTTTGACAGTTTTTTTTTTTTTTGCCTCATGAGCAAGGCTCTGAGGATAAAATCTGCAACTTGACTCAAAGAGAACTTCTAAAGAAAACATCACTAAAAAGTAATTCCTTCGGCACACTAATGCTTTCAATGCTTTGTGATTTCCTGAGGATGCTGAAAGTGTTTTAAACTGCCAGGTTGTTTTTTAATGGTTCTAAAATGTATTCCACGTAACTACTTAATTTGTCAGAACCATGTTTCAGAGATTTACTCTCTAGTAAACAAAATGTTAAAGTGCTCACCCCTCTACCACTAGGATGTAAATATTACTTTTCCCTAAGCCATTTTGCAAAATTTTGAAGTCTTTGCTCCCACAGTTTGCCAAGACATTTCTGAGACTCAACTAGGGATTCAAGCTGGATGTTGGTTACTCTTCCTCAAAATCCAGCTAAACACTTGCCATTGACTTGGAAAATGAAACATTTTTATAAATTAAAATTTAAAATACATGTTAATTTGCTTAATTGTATAGAACATGTATTTATGTGAAAATTTATATTCTTTGCTAGCATCTATCTGTTACATCTTTATACATGCCTGTGACAGTAGATACAGGGGAATCAATTTGTAATATGTTCTATGTATTAAAATGTAAGTAAACATTGCCTGCAATCAGCACATGCTATACCAGTTACTACCTGCACCATGTATATGTATGTTTGTATTTTACTATTACCATCGTAGCATCACCACCACCACCACTACCATCATCATAACTAAAATTTTCCAACTACTTGTTACGTATGATGCTCTGTGCTAAGTGCTGTATGCAAATTATTTCATTTCTCTATGTAGCCCTTATTTCTAGGAAAAGCTCATTCAATAATAACTCATTCAATAATAAACTTGATCCACAGTATCATAACACAGAGGTGCCTTCCAGGGGGTGGGGCAGGGGAGAGGGTAGAGACCAATGACAACAGCAAGAAGTTCACCTAATAACATCAGTCAACATGTTTCACGTTCTATTTGAATCAATGGAGAAAGTTTTTTTAATAATTTTCTTTCCTTGTTCTTTCCAATATTAAGAAGTCAAAGAAATTGGGTTGGGGAATAACTACATTTGGAGAAAGTAGAGAAGTGGTCTCTGTTTAAAATGAAGGAAATAGGACTATTTCCAAATAGAATACTTATTTCTACATTATAACTTTTTCTTTACATGGAGAAGAATTAATTTTTTTTTTGGCAAATGTTATTTTAAATGAATATTCAACAATTGTACTAATCCCAATAATTTAAAGATACACAAAACTGGATATAATGAGGCCTATCCTAGAATTGCTATAGAATTTTTCCTCCCTAGTAAGAGTCATTTCTTTAGAAAGGAAATAATCCAATGTTGGCAATGTATATACACACAGACATATATATATATATATATATATATATATATATATATATATGTACAAAAATAATACATATATTTTAAATGCCACACATTTTGATTTTGATTCTGTCAGCTAACTTCAGGAGAAAGACAGCACCCAAAAAACATCCAGCCTTCATTTTATCTTTTGTGTCATTTGGTATTATTTTGTAGTCCTTGGAATTCATTTTCACTTTTTATGTTCTTCAACAAATAAAATAATTTTGAATTGAATTGGGCTTAAATTTAATCCTTCTATAAATAAGGAAGTTTACTCAACTGTTTTAATGTTGATTTAGTATTCGTAGACAGGCAATTTTAAAATGACAAACTTATAGGCCAAATTTTATTACTGAGGATAGTTTTTCTGTTGCTAAAATTTTGTAATATAAATCTTATTACAAATAATTTTCTAAGCACTCTTTTTCTTCCTTGTTTCATTTTTATTGACGATTTTGCTTCATAATGATACTCCCTAAATATTTTTTGGATAAAAGGTGTAGTGTAGGTGAAAATACAATTTAATTAAATCCTGCTATGCTCAAGACAGATGAGTGAACGTTCATTCATTCACACGTCATAGAAGGGGATTGTTCTAGGAATAAGTTGCTGTGGTAAGAGTGCCTACAAGCATTCTGGCCTCTCTTACCCATTTGCCATTTCAACAGTCCACTCAGAATATTTTCTAATAAGTTCAGTTGTACTAGTGGCTTTTTAATATATAATATTTATTTTAATGTCTTTTGGATAGACAGCAGTATTATTTTCAACTTTGAAAGATCTCAGGGTAAATAGAAATACTCTTGTTAAATGTCCCTCCGCAGTATTATATTCCTGTCATGGATCAGAAACTAAACTCCACCTGAACAGCTAGATTGAAAGGGATTGTCATTAAGAAGATATATCCCCTTTGTAAAAATTTTAAGTCAGTCAATTATGCTTATTGAATTCTGCAAAGCAGCCAGATCTTTAAAAAATAAAACAAAACAAAAAAACTACAGAAGAAAAGGAGAATGAAAATAAAACTGTTTCTTTAAAATAGAGAAGAAATTTTGGGGCAGTCTTCACCCATTCCAAAGAATGTAGGTGTGGAGAATTAAAGACTGTTTCACCTGGAAAATCAGAGGAACTCAATCCTTAAATTGAAAGAGCAAATTATGTAATGTATTATTTTTCCCAAGCAAAAAAGCATACGCAAGGCTGACAGTAATGTAAACTACTGTTCAAAAGAAAACACTGTGCATTTGTGACACATTTTATAATTCTGCTAAGAGTGTCATTTATTTTATTAAACAAAAATGCATTAATTTAGAGAGAAAATTGGATACTACAGTGATTTAATAGGAATCATTTGTCCAAAAACCAATTATGTATCTTTAAGTTTTCTCATGGAGAGAAAATCCTAAAACCAACTGAATTACCCTACATGCAAACAGCTTTGTGAACAAAATAATTACCAAAAAAAGAAAGAAAGAAACTCGGTGTGCTTATGGAGAAGCAAGTGTAGCATATTTTTTTCTTCTTCTTCTAATCTTTCCACAGATCATCAATCATAAATTTTCCCTGGTATGTTGCCTAAGCAGGGAGTGAAATGTGCAGCTGTGGATCTTCCAATAAGAGGGTTTCCATACCTGCACTTTTTAATAAGTCATCTAAACACAGACAGAAGGAAATCCAAACTTTGGTTTTTTACCTCATCTGTGATTGTAGCTGACATCAGAGTGTTTCAACTGAGTGCATTATGTATTTCAAATGCGACATCTGTATATTAAAAAAGGGGCAGCATGGTTTTAAATTAATACCACTTTTGAAAGCAGCAATAATATTACATGTTTTAGAGATGGCTGCAAGTTGTCTTTTTGATCCATCTTGTCTATTGTCCCATATCAGTCCTATTGAAGGAATTATGTGTCTTTAACTACTGTGCTTTAAATGTCTCCCTATGGCTTCTTCTCTTTTTTTTCCCAATATTTGGCATTTAAAATTATAAATGAGCTCATCCAAACAGTATCACTAGCAGGTAATGTCGTATACTTTTCCATGTTTTTCAGATAATAAAATATTAAGATGTTTATACAAGGTGCATGAGCAAAATATGCCACAAAGGAAGACAAGACTTGAAAGCAACCAGTTTCTAATTAATTTTTTGAATCATTCTCTGCCACTGTTTCTGAAAGTGGTCCAATGCTTCAAACTGATCCTGTAGTTTTCCACTAAAAATATGATGGCATATTCATAATTTGCCTTCAAAAGGCTGACACACTTTTAAAAATGAAAAGTGGAAAATTTTGGATATAGTCAGTTTAACTCAGCAAAAACTTATTGAGTGTTCTACTATATGCAAGCACTGTCCTAAGCACGGTGGATCATGAGGGTGACCGACACTTGGTCTTTTACCTTAAGGAGTTTATGAATGAAAATGAGAGGCAAACACAAGCATATGTGGGAAATATCATAATAAAGAGCAAAGATGCAACAGATCCTAGAACACTTCCTGGAGGACAGCATACCTAAGATGAGTCGTATATTATTGGTGCATTCAAACACGTGAGTGCTATGGGATGAGTGTAGAAAAGTTGACAGGGACTAGTTCTTTAGTGGACCTATTTCTCCATATGAAGAATCCTGAATTTTCTCCAGTGTTTGAGAAAGACTTTACGCAGAGGATATAGTCAGATTTTCAGCTCATTCTAAAGTCATGTAAAAGGAAGCTGCCTTGGGAGATAGTACCGAGAGGCAACAAGATTTCGGGCTTTAGGAAATGGAGCCTTTTACTGAGATGCTGGTAAACAAAACAAGTGGAATATCAACATACGGAGCCAGTGATTCGGACTGGGGAAGTCATTGGCAGGGATTAATATGCATAGAAGGCTCTACTTTAAACTGAGAGAGGAGAGAGGTTGCTGCACAGATGCTTGAGATGCCAGAAAGGCAGGCAAGTGAAGGACAGTACAGTATGTGTTGTGAAGGAGCTCCTCTTCTCCAGCTCCTCTGCAGAGAAGGAGTGCAGGCCCAACAGAAGGCACCATTTTAATACTTCTTTGGGTTCCTGGTGGCAAAGGTCCACAGAGCAAGGGAAAGGATCATGACATCCCTGAAACACAAGGAGAGCATCTGGCAGGATCACACACAGACTCTGTGGAGCTGCAAGGAATCAAAGAAGGGCACTGCCGTTAAAGCCAGAGCCAAAATGGCAGCTTCACGTGGCTTATATCCAGCAAACTCCCCCACAGAGACTAACACTGAAGAATAAGAATGAAGTTATTCTTGATCACATGTGGAAATTCCCAGATGTGAGAGGCCTGGGGCATGGGAGGCTGTGCTGGGATCTTGCAGGTCTTCCATTAGAGGCTAACATACTAATGAACCATAGGCATTAACGCAACCGGCCTAATCTGCATTCACAGGCTAGAGAAATCTAAATTTGAACACAGGAAAGCCAATGCAGAGTAAGGTACAGATGACAGGTAGGTAGGGGAGAGGATAAGTTGTGGTTTGGGACAAGCAAAACGTGAGCTCACTCTTGGAAATTCAAGGGGAAGTGTTTGAATTTGCACATCTGTGGAGAGAGCAAAGCAGAGGTAAAGATGAGGAGCCAGTAAGTCCTATTTTTGGCCGTTAAAATTCTAATAGGGGTCCTGATCACGTGGGGAGAATATGTTGAATTAGAAGAGCAGTGGGATGAAGACAGAATTCCTGAGGACAATAGTGATTGAGGGAAAGAAACCAAGAAAAAGCGAAGATACCAGAGGACATCCAGGAGGTGCAGGAGCTGAGGGAAGGGAGTGTTACAGGAGAGTGTGTTCAACGAATTCCAGTGCAGCAGGGTTCCAGGAAGATTTATGTCCACAGGATCTGGCAATCACTTTAGTTTGAAAGCTGGAATACTAATTTTGTAAGGAGACTCAAATGCACAGTCTTCTGCTACCTGGCTCATAGTACTTTTATAAGTGAAATAGAAATCATTACTGAGTCCAAGTCAAAAATGCAATCCACGTTGTTGGTTTCATCTAGCATTTAATTTTCTCACTGGCATTAAAAATTGTATCGGGCTTCAGGAGGATTCCTTACAATGAGCACCTGAAGGATCTAGGATCAACGCAGTACTACAGCTATAAGAATCCTTACAGAGTATGTCACACTGTAAAGGTTATTTTCCTGGGAGATTAGCTGGCAATGTAGGCTCAGTTGTAGGTAGTGTGACAACAAGTATTGGGTTGGGAGTCAAAAAATTCTCAGGTTAAACCCATCAATGTTAACTACTCTTTCTGCTATTTTTTTTTTTTTTTCAATTTTATTTTCTCCTCTGTAAAATGCCTATGAGGTTGTTGAATTGTTCCAGTGAGATAATATATATGTATATACGGAGGACCTACTGGGTGACTCAATAATCTACCTTACCCAACTCTGTGGGAATAAATTTATCTAATGACTATTACAGAAAGCAGGAGCTCTGGTGGCATAGTGCCTAAGGCATTTGACTGCTAACCAGAAGTCTGGTGGTTCTAACCCACAAGGCACTCCTCGGAAGGAAGACTGGGCAATTTACTTCCATATAGATCCTGCCTCAGAAACCCAAGGAGAGGTCACTATGAGTTGGTACCGACTTGATGGCAGTGAGTTAGTTTAAGAAGTCACTTGCCTCACTTTGACATCATTTAGAAAGTTATAATTTGGTTTGTTATTAGGGAGACAACATAGCACTTAATAAAATTTTCAAATGTTAATAGTTTTTACTTGGATAATTTTACTTAGTTCCACAACCAACACCTATGGAAGCAGTAGTCCAGAAATCAAATAATGAATTGGACTAGCAAATATGCTGCAAATGACCTCTTTAAAGTGTTAAAAATGAAAAATAAAAAAAATGCCTCTTTGAGGACTAAGGCGCGCCTGACACACGTCATGGGATTTTCAATCACCTCATATGCATGAGAAAGCTGGACAATGAATGAGGAAGACTGAAGAGGAATTGATACCTTCCAATTATGGGGTTGGTGAAGAATATTAAGACTGCCAGAAGAACAAACAAATCCGTCTTGGGAGAAGTACAGCCAGAATGCTCCTTAGAAGGGAAGATGTAGAGCCCTTGTTTCCGGTACTTTGGACACGTTATCAAGAAGGGCTGGTCCTGAAGAAGGACATCATGCTTGATAAAGTAGAAGATCAGAGAATAAGAAGAAGACCCTTAACAAGATGGATTGACACGGGGGCTGCTACCATGGGTTCAAAACATAGCAATGGTTATGAGAATGGTACAGGACCACCAGTGTTCGTTCTATTAAACATAGGGTCACTATGAATCAGAACCAATTCAACTATACCTAACAACCACAACAAAGACCTAGATGGAAACTTGGGCTAGCTAATTAATTAGGATAGCAATAGTCATTTATCTAACATATTTGTTGTTGTTGTTATGTGCCGTTGAGTCGGACCCGACTCATAGCGACCCCTCCTTGGGTTTCCGAGGCAGTATCACTAGGGAAGTAGGTTGCCCAACCTTCCTTCCGAGGAGTGGCTGGTGGGTTTGAACCGCCAGCCTTCAGCACACCCATTATAGACCATTTCTTTGGTCAGAAGGACAGAATGTAAATTTCATGAGGAAAACCATATAAGTCATTACTATAGTTTGTTGTTGTTGTTATGTGCTGTCAAGTCGGACCCGACTCACAGCGACCGCTCCTTGGGATTCCGAGGCAGTATCACTACGGAAGTAGATTGCCCCATCCTCCTTCTGAGAAGTGGCTGGTGGGTTTGAACCGCCAGCCTTCTGTTTACCAGTCAAGTGCCTTTAGGGACTACGCTACCAGAGCTCCTCACTATAGTTTAGCATATAGTAAATGCACGCATATATTTGTATTTACTTGGATCATTAACATTTTTTAATTCTAGTCGTGAATCTGACTTATTACAGACCTCATTTTTTTCATCTACAAAATTGTAAGTAGGGTCCTTTCCAGTTCCCAAACTCTAATTTTATAGTAGTGAACAGACTCAGAGATAGAAACTGAGTGTTGAATAAGAATAAACAAACAAACAAACAAAAATAAAGCTCTGAGTTCACTGCCATCAAGTCAATTCTGATTCACAGCGACCCCCCGTTAGGTTTCCAAGGCTGTAAATTTTTACCACCTTGGAAACACCAGGAGGGGTCACTATGAGTCAGATCTGACTCGACAGCAGTGTGGTTTTATGTTTTTGTTTTTAAACCTTTATGGAAGAAGATTGCCCGTCTTTCTTCTGCAGAGTAGCTGGTAGGTTTGAACTACTGACTTTTGGTTAGCAGACAAATGCCTTAACCACTACACCACCAGAGTTCTTTACAAATAAGAATTTGAGGAGTCAAATTATCATTGTAGTTAGTAGACTTTTTTATTAGGTTAATGAGATTGCACTGCCATTAATAATCCATATAAAGATGGATTTTACTGACTAACTGACCCACTGAACAACCATCATATTTTTTATGCACCCCATATATGACTGCTAACCAAGAGGCTAGCGGCTCAAACCCACCAGCTACTCCTCAGAAGGAAGGTTGGGCAATCTACTTCCATAGTGATACTGCCTTGGAAACCCAAGGAGGGGTCGCTCTGAGTCAGGTCTGACTAGATGGCAAATAACAACAACAACAACAACATATATGTTAAGTAATGAAGGGAGAGTGGTGAATAAAGGAGACTGATTTTGCCTTTGTGCGACATGTAAGTCATCTTCTCTTCTTATTCCCAATGGCATTAAATGGGAGGTGAGTGGCAAAGAGATAGCCTGCAGTTTGTAACCATGATACATGATACAGAATTAAACTAATCTGTAGTAGGCTTAATCCCATTCCACTGAGTTGTCTCCAAAAGACAGTGTCTTGCAAGAGGTGAATACTAGAATAATTTCTTCCTAACAACTTCAGATAAACCAAATAGTCTCTAGTCTACCATTGTAGTATCAGCAACCTGACCAAGTAGGGAGAAAGTATGCAGCAAAGCAGAAAAATAGAAAGGGAAGTAAATAAAACCACAGAGAGGTAGACTCACAAGGCGGTGAAAGAGCAAGGCTGACATAAGTCACATTGACAGCCAACTTGGACTGTGTCTGATCCAGAAGAATGTCTTTGCAAGAAATGGGTTTAAATCCCATGGGCTGTTGGTGAATGTTTAGTTGCATTTCCCGGTGTCTGGTGATAACCCCTTACATACATTTCAGGAAGATATTCATCATTGTGTGTATAAGCCTTTCCATAATTTATCAGTCTCTCTTCATTTGCTGGAAGATATTTCATTATACATTTAAAAATACTGTCTTACAACTATTCCTACTGTCTATGTTACTATTTACTAAATTTTATCGCACTATGATTTTCTAAAGTACTATTTAAAATTTTAATTTTGAAATGAATTTTTATTTTTTCTGTACATTTTCCATTTTTTAGAGGAGTTGTTATTGGGTAAATAAAAATTAGGTAAATGATTGAACTTGAACAGCTAGATTTTCTCTTTAAAATGTTCACAGAAATACTTTAACATGAAAATCAGTATTAATAATCTTAGTCTTGTTTTTGATAGTGATACTGCCTCAGAAACCCAAGGAGGGGTCGCTATGAGTTGGATCTGACTTGATGGAAGTGAGTTTGGGTTTTCTGGTTTAACATGTTGGCTACATTTTTAGTTTATCTTTAATAGGTTCATGTTTTTAAACTATTTTGTCTGAAAATACACTGTTTTGGCAGATGTTTATATATTAAAATAAAGTCACATTTCTCAGAAACATTAGCACTTTTATAGAACCACCCAAAATGTTTTTATATGTATGCTTAAAGAGTGATGTAGTATGAGTGCCTATTTGCAATGCATGACTGCTAATTAATGTTTCCATTAGACTGAGAGTAGTATATAAATGTGTACATATTGACATGTATTTCGTATAGGCAAACCTATGTAAATAAATCTACTTAACCATATGTTAAGCAATCAATACACATCATCTCCTAAATACTGGGGGGAAAAAAAGAAAGTGTCCTGTAATTTGTTCGTTCACAAGACATTTTAAGGACCTTGAAACACTGGGCCTGCCTTTGTCCAGGACCATTAAACTTGATGAGCAGATTCTCATTTTTTAATTTTATTTATTTCTCATCATTTAATTTTATCCGTAGTGTCCTCATAGAACTTCTACTAATCCATTATGAAATCTGCAAGAATAACACAATTTTTCCTATATTGCTTAATACTTTTGGAAAAGGGACTTGCGATCTAAACTCCTTGGGTATTTAAAAGTTCCTTTTTGAGAATATTTGCTAATGAAGTTTGAAAACTTGACTTGATTTTGAATCAAGTTGCATTCCTTAATTTGTAAAACAAGACCTTCTTTTGATTTGGTATCAGCTTATCCAATATTTGAAGAAAAATAAAAGAAAATAAGCATAAGAGATTCTCACATCCCTTCACTTAGAAGAAACAATGTGGAATTTAGACTTCATGAATGCGGCTATGATTTCTATTTTCAGGAGCTCCAGTTACCACAGCATAAGGAAGTCTATGTCAGCTGATTTATAATATTGATACTTTTAACTATGCTAAGGATAAAAGTATATTTTGTTATTAATATTAGTATTTGGCTTTAAAGCATGAGCAAGGAAGGGTTATATTCACTGCTTAAGGAAGGTGTCGTAATGTTAACAGACAATCAAAAATAAGCAGAACTTTTCAACTTTTCTTTTTTTTCCCCCAACTTTTCTATCAAGGAGCATGATCTTCAAACTGGAAGGGTTAGAACAAACATCGTTAAGAAGGAATTCAATTCCAGAATAGATGAGGAGATAGTAGAAAGTACCTAGCACTTCAAATGAGTGCAAGTCTCCTTATGAATAACATCCCATGGTGCTGAAAGAACTTGCAGATGTGATGATGAAACCACTGTCAGTAATCTTTAAGAAATCATGGACAATGGGAGAGGTGCCAAAAGACTGGAGAAGTGAAAATGTCCCAATTCTCTAAAAGGGGAAAAAGTAAATTGCATCAACTACATGCCAGCAAACGTGCTGTCAACTCCCAGTCAAATTCAAGATCATGCTATCAAATAGGTGGTTTTATAAGTAACTAGGAAAACATGTGTCAGTTACTAGAAATCTGCATGGATAACCTAAATACAAATATCACCAAACTAACCTCATTTCTGACTGTCAAAAATTACTATTACCTAAAAAGATTGGCTAAAACTTGCTTTTGAACATAGAATAGACAAAGTGAATAGAAGAAATGATCCAGTAAAAGGGCAGAACAGAAGAGTTCAAAAGACAGCTTAGGAAGACAAGTAAAGTATTATAATGAAATATGTAAAGACTTGGAGTTAGAAAACCAAAAGGGAAAAACAAGTTTGGCACTCTCAAGATAAATAACTGAAGAAAATATTCAAGCCTTGAGTTGCAATATTGAAGGACTCTATCTATAGGCAAAACATTAAACAACACAGAAAGCATAAAAAATAAAGTGGAAGGAATGCACAGAGTCACTGTACCTAAAAGAATCTATTGCTGTTCAACCACTTGAGGAGGCAGGACATGATCAATAACCAATGATATTGAAAGAAGAAGTCCAAGGTGCACTGAGGCATTGGTGGAAAACAAGCCTCCAGAGTTTTGGAATACCAATTGAGATATTTCAACAAAGAGATGCAATGTAGGAAGTGCTCCCTTGTCTATGCCAAGAAATTTGGAAAACAGCTACCAGGCCAGCTGACTAAAAGAGATCCATATTTATACCCAGAAAAGTGATCCAACATAATGTGAAATTATGGAACAATATCATTAGTATCAATGCAAATAAAATTTTGATGAAGATAATATAAAAATGGTTTCAGCCAAACATCAACAAGGAATAGCCAGAAATTCAAGCACGATTCAGAAGAGAGGATAGAATGATGGATATCACTGCCAATGTCAGATAGATCTTGGGTGAAAGAGAATATTAGAAAGACGCTTACCTGTGTTTTATTGACTACAAAAAAGTGATTTGACTGTGTGAATCATAACAGAGTATAGATAAGACTGTGAAGAGTAGGTATTCAAGAAAACTTAATTATGCTCATGCAGAACCTGTACATAGACCAAAAGGCATTTGTTTGAACAGAACAAGGGGATAATGTGTGGTTTAACATCAGGAAAAGTGTGTGTGCTGTATTCTCACCATGCTTATTCAATCTGCATGCTGAGCAAATAATCCAAGAAGCTGGACTACATCAAGAAGAACGTGACTTTAGAATTGAAGGAAGGCTCATTAACAATCTGCCATATGCAAATGACACAACTTCACTTGCTGCAAGTGAAGAGGACGTGAAGCACTTACAGATGAAGATCAAAGACTGCAGTTTTCAGTATGGAAAATACCTAAACATAAAACAAAAATCCTCACCCTTGCACCAATAAGCAACATGATGATAAATGGAGAAAATATTGAAGTTGCCAACGATTTCACTTTGCTTGTAAACTCAGATTTATCCAAAGAAGAGTGGCCAGGCTGATGAGGGAGTGGCAAACCACTGGGGTAGAGTTAGAACAAAGGGATCAAAAGAGTGTTCTTCAAGGTTGTAAGATGTGCATGTTGGAGAATAAATTGTTTTGAGCAGGTTCAGAGACTGTAGCATGGATCAGTTGGTGGATGTTGAAGGAAACTAAGGAAGAAAGTGTCTTTCAACTAGACATATCAAAAATGAATTTCCCTATGTTATGAAGCAATCATTTTCCTGTCACTAGATGTGTTTAAACAGGGACTGAAGAGAACAAAAGGATTTCTACATTGCTCGGGCAGTTGGTCAAGTTTTTGGTTACTTTCACTTCTATAATTATTTGATTCTAAGTATTTCCAACTACCATTTAGCATTCTTTGGAAATAAAGAAAGAACGAACTGTGTCTAAATATTTAGAAAAAATTTACTGAATATAGTAGTTTTCACTGCCATGAAGAATACATTTAGATGTCATCATACAATATATTCCAGAAAAAAACTTCATTTTAGCTTTTTTATTTGGCATAGGCAGAACATTTATGCAATCTTAATGATTAATATATATTTTTCTAGTTTATTTGATTTATTACTGTTATAAAAAAGGTTTGAATTATATCTTTACACAAGCATCATTTTCCCTTTACTGATTTAGTTAACATGAATTGCCATACTTAGAAACAAACAATTGGTTGATGATTCCCAGAGCCTTTTGTGTTAAATTTATGACCAGAAAATACAATCTCTCAACTATATCCACAATAGTTGATATCGATGGCTCCCCAACAGAAGGGAAATCATTCAATAATTTGAAACATATAACCAGGTTTACTCTCAGTTTCCAAGAGCTACTCAAATTCAGCCTATGGAGTAAGATATAATTTCACAGCTAGTGTAATTATAAAATTTTAGACTCCAAACTGAGGAAATTTATCTATCTGTTAAAGATGAATCCTTTGAAATGTGTATTTAAGCCAATCAAATATTTGCAAAAAGAAACATTCTCTTAAAAAAAGAACATTTCCTTGAAAAATACTAGTATATCAGTGCCTATTTCTTAATGATTAATTTTATGATACGTAGAAAAGTTAATTTCTCAATTAGAATGATGTAAAGACCTTCTTTCAGAATTAAAGAGAAAGCCATTCTACTGTGGCTTTCTCACGACACCATCAGTATTTAATAAACTTGGCTATGGACTGATAACATCAAGGAATATTTTTGAACATATGCAAAATATAAGACATTTAGCTAACATGACTTTACATATTCATTATATAAATTTCAATGCTTGTTAAAATGTGGAGAGGTAATTTAATCATCAGAATGGTATGCTCAAAAGAGGATTACACTATAGGTAAAAGTTAATATTTGGAGTTGAATAAAAAATTAATGTAATACAGAAAGCCTTATGTATACTACATCTCATTATAACAAGGATTCAGATATCTCAAAGAATAAATCATAACCCACTTATCCCTACCCCATCGGTAAGAATTACCTCTAGAAAAAAATTGGTGTATCTCACATGTACCCTTCATTTTACATATTATCTTGAATCCTATATCCAAATTAAATATTATAAATCTTGTATCCTATCTGAAAACAGTATTATATTTCATGATATTTCAAAAATTAGAAGAGTTACTGTAGATATAATTCTGTGATTATAATGATCAAACAGATACAAACAGACAAAAATCTTAACATCTAAAAACATTAAAAATGGAATAAGATTATCAAAAGAATTCTGAGTGAGATAAAATATTATGTATTATATTAATATTTCAGTAAAGCATTAATTTTCTTTCCCAAATAACACTTCCTGAATTAGTTACCCAGCAAGGAAAATTATGTAAAAGAAAAAAGTGGTCAAGATACAAAAAAAGTGACAATATATTTTGTTATACAAAGGTATTTAAGAGGGATTACAAGCATATTTTTCTTCGAAGATAGACTAAGGGCATCTATACTAATGGAGTTTGCAGGTGGATGCCAACATTTTATTAAATTGTCAACACTGAGAAACATGTTAAAATATGAGCATGCTTGGAGAACTGGGAATGGTTTAGAAATATTGGTATAAATTAGACAAGTATGAAGCAACATATCTGTGCAAGAATAATTGAAAGTGTGCAATTCTGTGGTGAACTCGAAAAGATACTTAAGAATTGTCATAGATCATTGGTTCCCTTCCTTGGGTCATGACCCAGATTAAGGTTGCTGGGGGTCTACAGAAGGATCAGGAAGGATTCTCAGGAGGAAAATGTGTTCTCTGACCTCCTGGATAAACACAGAATGGCATGGGGGAAAGAGTGGAGCGTTTTTCTGCCCTGGTAGAGAGGGAATAGCAGGAAGGAAAGGCAGGGAGCTAGGGAGTCTTTCTCTGGGCCCCAGCTGTGGGGCTGACAACCAGAACTAGTATTTACACATTACCCTGGCATAAATACCTCCCTCTGTAGAAGCAACTGCCATCTGCAATCTTCACCATCTACCTGTGATTCAGGGTAACTAGTGCCCCATACTGTCATTGTGCTAATCCTTGTTATATATGAATTTTAATCAAGCAAATGGCTCCAATTCTTGTATTAACTTCTGTAGTCTTTGGCTAGTAGAATCATAATGATCAATTTATAGCTTCCTTGAGAGACAATTAAGAAGCAGGGTGATCAATGATAGAAATTGATAGTAAATTCTTGGTCTACAAAGAAAATACTGAGGTCCAAAAAGAAAGCAGTTTTTTTGTTTTGTTTTGTTTTCCAAGCGAGGAAATTTGGGGCAATTTTGAGTTTTCTGAATGAGAGCCAAAAACGGCTAAAATAATGAAGAAGCTCCAATGATACATTGTTGTTGTTGTTATTTGCGGTCCAGTCAGCCCCAACTCATAGCGACCCCTCCTTGGGTTTCCGAGGCAATATCACTACGGAAGTAGGATTGCCCAACCTTCCTTCCCAGGAGTGGCTGGTGGGTTTGAACCTCCAGCCTTCTGGTTAGCAGGCAAGTGCCTTAGGCACTATGCTACCAGAACTTAGAAGGACAAAAATGTGTCATTTAAGCTGCAGAAAGAGGAGCTTGCAGGGAGTGGAGCATTTAGGGAACTGGGAAGAATAACAGTGTAGCTAAAATTATAAATCTAGTTTAAATATACAGAGAACAATTTCCTAAGATAGTGCCTAAGGCATCTGATTGCTAACTAGAAGGCTGCAGGTTCAAACCCACCAGCCACTCCTCGGAAGGAAGGTTGGGCAATCTACTTCCGTAGTGATACTGCGTCGGAAACCCAAGGAGGAGTCGCTCTGAGTCGGGGCCGACTCGACGGCACATAACAACAACAACAAGAAATGGGTACCCAAGCTCACATGTGAACTTTTAGAATGACCAACAAAACATTCATTTCTTAAGTGAAGTTTGATGAGATATTTAGACAGTAACATCATATTATACTGTGAGAAAAGAACCACATTATCAATTGATATTTCTCTAATAACTAAGATTTCTATTAATTTACACTGAAAGGAGAGACAATTTCAACTTGTAATTTTCAGTTCTGAAGCTACATTTTGTGTGCTTGCTGACAACTTATAGACCCTCTCAGGGGTTTGCACACTGTAATCAGGGTTACACTACTCAACACCCTCTCCCTAGAACAATAAAAATCCTCTCTACCTTTTTAACTTGACATGTTTTCCGTGCATTATAGAATTTAAGCAAGCTTTGAAGATGAAAAAGACTGTACACAATGCTTAAGTGTTACTATTATTATTATGATGATGATATGGTCTACAAGATGTACAAGGGCATTTTGAGATGAACGTATTATGAGTCACAAAGTTGCAACTGAAGACAGCTGTTTGATTGCTACTTGAGAGAGTAGAGTTGAACAAGTCTGAATATGGATGATCTCATTTGGTTTTATAAAACTAAACAGAACACAGGCAGTTAGTTGGATAATATATCTCCAAGGGAAAGAAGAATTAGCATAATTCACATTTCTATTGTAGTATGTATCATGCTCTTACTTATAAACTCCAGACAAAATTTCTACTTCCAAAAGGTCAGATTATCTTTAGCATGGTGACCTCATTCTTTGGTCACAACATGTAAGCTTGCATTATTATTATTATTTTAACTTTAGCTATATTAATTGCTTTCTTATTTTCTTCACATTTCCCTTCACTATATTGTCCTTGTGCTATTGGCATTTTCTTTATCATTTTAGTCTCCCATGGAAATTATCAAAAAATTACTTAAAACATTGGCTTATATTTGTGAGCTCCCATGCTTATGTCCTCAAAGAGATGGGTTAAAACAGTGGCTGTGATCATGGGCACAAGGATAACAAAGATTGTGAGGATAGCACAGGACCAGGCATTATTTCGTTCTGTAGGACAAAGGGTTACTATGAGTCAGAGCCAATTTGATGGCACCTACAACAATAACAACAACATGCTATGTAAAAGGAGCCTGGTGGCTTCTAACCAGAAGGTTGATGATTTGAACCCACTCAATGGCTCATGGAAGAAAGACCTAGTGATCTGCTTCTGTAAAGATTACAGCAAAAAAGAAACCCATGGGGCAGTTCTACTCTGTCACGTTGGTCCCTTTGGGTTCAAAATCAACTCAGAAGCACCTAACAGCAACAGCATGCTATGTGAAGTACGGTGGGAAAATACGAGTTAGAATCCCATAATCCACTTAATGATTCAAGAAAAAAAAAAAAAAAAAAAAAAGAAGATTAAATAACAAGAAAAATCAAGGCTACCATGTGATTAGTTATCAAATATGTCACATAGGCCCAAAGGAATGCAGATTTAGGTATGGAATCTATTACAATGTGTTGGCCTAGCTTATAAGGGTTATAATAGACAAGATTCTCCAAAGTCGAATTCATAAGCAGAAAGGAGCTAGAAGGACATTCTAGATTGTAGGAATGTTATGAGAAAAGTCACAGAGAAGGAAGGGAAAAAAAAAATTTATCATGGAATGGTATGATTGGAATAAAGAGCTCACAAGGAATTCCTAAAAAGAGATGGAAAGTTGTTGGGAAACGATTCAGACAGATGTTAAATCTAGGTTAAGAAGATGAGAGCTGATTCTGCAAGTCAGGGATCTCAAATATCATATATCATCTCTGATTTAGTGAATGACTGACAGATACATTGACTTATAATGGAAGCCAGGGAATTTGTATTATCAAAGAATAGGAGATGAATCTCAAAAGGATTTTCCAGGTTCACATGGAGTAGTAAGAATGTGGACATGCATGTAGAAGGGTGGACAGAGAATTCACAGTCCAGACCTACCATCTCTTAGTTAAAAAGAATAACAACTGGTCAAAAGTGTTTTTAAAAGATTTCCTTGATGTATAAATGCACCTTTGAGAAGGAAGACAATAGACCAAACCAATCAGGTGTGAGATGGAAGATCTTAGTAAGGGGAAGTGGCAATAGGGAAGAAAAATGATGATGTAAATAACAAGACAGGGGAAAACAGGAAGTCAGTCTGATGACTAGTTGCCCATAGTGGAAAGGACAAGAAAGGATCAGAAATGAATACATGATGTTGAGCTTGGGTGATTAGGAGGCTTTATGTCATTCATTACCAATGTGCTTTTTCATTATGTATTCTCATCAAGCTAGCTGACAAGACTCAGACTCTTGTCCGACTAGGTTTCTAGAAACTGGAGTTAGAACAAAGTGGACAGTCTATCTGAAGTGAGTAATATCTCAAAATGAAGCAGGAAGAAATAGAGACATAATTTGTTTGGCCTTATTTTCAAGATATTACAGGCATACCCCATTTTATCATACTTCACTTTATCGTGCTTCATAGATCATGCGTTTTCTACAAATTGAAAGCTTGTGGCACCCTGCATCAAGCAAGCCCATCATTGCTGTTTTTTCCAATGGCATGTGCTCACTTCATGTCTCTCTATCACATTTTGGCAATTCTCACAGTATTTCAAACTTTTTAATAATGCTATTACACACTTAATAGACTAAACTATAGTGTAAACAAAATTTTTATAGGCCCTGGGAAACCAAAATATTTGTGTGACTTGCTTTACTGCAATATTTGCTACATTGCAGTGGTCTGAAACTGAACCCACAATATATTCAAGGTATACCTGTATTAAGTGATTCATTACAACTACTGATAATTTTTGACTGGAAAATTTTAAAAAATGGGTATATGATTATATTGCATAACTGAAGTGTGACTGAATTATATTTTTTGGACCAAAATGTATGAAAAAGAATTGAAGTTGTAAGTGCCTAGAAGATAGAGGACGATGCATGCTTTTAATAACAAATACTACAGAGGTGGAGGCTTTGTGGAACCCTACAAATTAAGGTTTCCATTGATAGGAAAAGCATTCATTTGATATTTTTTCAGAAGTGATCTGACATACTATGTGAAAATGAAGTCTTTCATTATCAGATCACACAAACTCTTAAAAATGTAGCCTTTCAAGTCAGTAAGGTTTTTTTTACGAGGGTGTGACGCTTTGGGTGATACTTAAACTAAGTCAAGCACCAAAATCTTATAGTAGGAAAAGCTGTATCAGTAAAGAATTAGTTTTAAAAAAAATCACTAGAAGAGCAGTGAAATTAATACTCTTTTATCATTGGCTGTGCCCTATATCTAGTATTTGTCTCAAATAAGAAAAACTAGGTTATAAAGGGCCAAATTTACCAGTCACATAACATTATTTTTCCTACAGAAATATTTGTCAAAACCTCAGCCACTCATTTCCATGTCATGTTTAAAATCATTTCATTTGGAAGGATTTGTTTTAGGAGCAGTTGGGAAGAAAGCTACTTGTGTCAATTCACATTTTGATTTTAATTTGCCAATTTTTAAAAGATATCTGTCAAATAGTGGGAGCAAAAATATATGCTACATGCTATATGTCTTAAAAGCCTAATCTTGAAGGAGACAATCTACTCTCCAAAGGTGCCATATATTTAAGAATGGCTTTAACTCATCTCACATAGTCTAACCCAGAACTGTATGAGAAAGGGGACAGAATCATAGCATAGCAACTAGAATGTGATTCTGTTACTTGGTTTTTATTTACTTATTAACTAGCTGTGCAAACTAAAGAAAGGTCCTAAATTTCTCTGGATTTCTGTTTCCTTAGTTGTGAAATGAAGAGGGTGGACTATATGCTCTTTCACAGAAGTGAAGTTAAATGAAATGGCATGTGGGTAGGTGACCAAAGTAGGCTCAAGAGAAATCCTTGAACTTTGGTTTTGAACCTTAACACCACAAAAAAGTCCAGAGCTACTTGCTGACTGTTCTCTTTGCGCTTGCACATTTCTCTACAGCCTGCAATATTGGGCGGGGGATGGGGGCATGCTGAAAGGAATAATAACTCAATTATAGATCTCAGGTGACCTTAGAGTATCAAGGTTAGCCACCTCAGAAGGTATGAATTTATATATATATTAAAAAGAAAAAAACCTCACGTCTAAGAGCCCTCCCAGGATCTTCAGGTTAGTTCTGGTTCCCGTGGGCATTCTCGTGCCATGGTGGTAAAGATATACAGGTCTGCATGGCTTAATGTCCATGACATGTTCTGTGCATTAACGCATTTGGAAGTCGTGCAAACACCGTATTAAAACTTGGAGTTTTCCCTGTCACTGCTGCTGCCACTGCTACTGCTGCTGCTATCTGAGCTAGAGCTGCTGGTGTGGGTTGGAAGGAAGGGCAGAGGCGGCAGCAGCAACTGGGAGGGTGGCAGCAGAAGCAAAGTGAGAGGAAGTGAGCAAAGGGGAGGGGAGTGTGCCCAGCTCGACCTGCCAGCTGGGCAGCAGGGGCAGCTCAGGCCCAGCAGCGGCAACTGTCTACCTGCCACCGGACAAGGCCCACAAAGCCCAGGGCCAGAGCCATGTCTTTTGCCTCACTTGCCAGTATTCCACCCATGGTCCAGTGCTACAAGAGTCTGCGTTCAGGGGTCTTTAAAATCATTAGGAAAAAATTAAAAAAAAGGAGAGCTGCTTTCCCTTAAAAAAAAAAAAAAAAAAAAATTATGGGATCAAGCCATGGATGTATATGGGGTTGAATGTTGCCTGAACCAAATCGACGTTAAGTTACACATATCTGTAATCAGCGCATTATTTCTGGAGAAGATTTGGCCAGTTTGTACCAGAATGAAAATGTGTATACCTTGCTTCCCAGCAAACCCCCTTCCCAAAACTCATACTGCAGAGATAATAAAACAGGAATGAAAAGTTCATCATTGAAGAAAGCTGAGGGTTACGTGGATGGCAGCTGTAAAAACTGGGAACAATCTAAAGCTTAAAGAAGGGACACTCGAAGTAGCCATTACAAATAATGATGTAAATGGAATGCAAAGATGTGGACAAAGTCCTATCAACTATACAAAGGAGATGATCCAGCAGTGTGGAACCCTGGCGGCGCAATGATTAAACACTTGGTTGCCAACAGTTCCGTGGGAAAGACCTGGTGATATAATTCCATAAAGATTAAAGTCCAGAGAATCTTGTAGGGGCAGGTCTACTCTAACATACGGGGTTGCTATGAGTTGAAAATTGACTCAACTGCACCGAACAACAGCAACAACATGGATAATATAACATTTACATAAAATTCTATACATATTGTTCTATATGAGTTTAAAAGAATTTGGTAGGATTTCAGGTGGTTTCTAATTCATTTTTGGAACTGTTCTATAGTGCCTGAGTTTTTGAGAATCAATATGTATTAATGAAATATTTAGATTTGAAATCTGG
This sequence comes from Orycteropus afer afer, assembly GCF_000298275.1. Taxonomy (NCBI): domain Eukaryota; kingdom Metazoa; phylum Chordata; class Mammalia; order Tubulidentata; family Orycteropodidae; genus Orycteropus; species Orycteropus afer. Next base: position 5,768,433 of record NW_006921760.1, read on the forward strand.
AAGGCTTCCTCTAATTCTTCTTTTCTCTCATTTCTTATTTATTGTTTCAAAAACAATAAATGAATTGAAAAGAATTATAGGTCCTGATGAGCTGAAAGTGAACACAGTAGAGCATGTGGATAAAAGAAATATTCTTTGAAGATCATGGCTAATTTATGAAAATTTAGATTTGAAATTACTTGTTTTTTTGAAAGATCATAGTATCAGTGATTATAATATCTGCAAAAATGCTTAAGTGTTCTTTTATTATTCATTCATCACTAAAATGTTTCACTTTTGGGCTGGCTTAAAATTTCTGAAGTTGTAAGAGTGTAATTTCTTATACTATATGACAACATTGCTCTATTTTAAAATAAATCATGTTTTTAAGACTTTTTAACCAGTATTTTTTGTCTCTCCTTGAGTGTCTTCGTGGGACACTTATTTTACATGTCCTATACCTCCTCATTTGATGAATCTTTTGTAGGAAGTAGCAAAACTCTCCCCTTAGAAAGCTAACCATGGGAGATACTTGCTTTTCCAGAATCCTGGAGGAAAGGTTTAGACACTCCATCACCAGCCTCTGATGATGGGGTTAGTACTACACGAGAGAATTGACAGGGAGCAGTCTTAGTGGCAGGAGCAGTGGTGGTGGTTGCTTGGGCAAGCCCCTGGGCTGGAAGTGCCACCTGCTGCATCTTGAGCTCAGTGGTAGCAACAGTGGTTTCTGAAGATAATTTGGGGCATGTTTTCTGTAAACTAAGCTCTGCATTGGTTTTCCATCTCTTCTAAAGATTGTTTGAGCCCCCTACCACACTTTTAATAAATTCCTTCTCTTCTTAATCATCTAGTAAGCTTACCATTCAGGACTCTGCCTGGTACACATCTTGACTTCCCACCACCATTACCTTCATCACTGCCTTTTCTCCTACAGGGGAATTCCCATCTTTTCTCCATGGCATACCTCTTCATCGTGTTATAAATCCCTGGTGCCATCACCTTTTCAAGGACTTGGCTTTTCAAGTTATCCCCCTCTCATCTGCTTCATCAATATCTCCTTTCACAGAATTATTCCCTCCTGCACTCCAACATGGTCATGCATCTACTTAGGGGGAAAAAAAATCCTTGCCCCCATCTGCACTTTCAAGTAACTCAATCCTCTGATCAGTGAATTGTGAAACATTCAAAAGGTGACCAGGATGCTGCTTCCATCTCCTCCCCTCGGATTCATTCCTCAACTCTCTTCCTTATGGTGTCTGTCCTTATCATTCCCCTGGAACATATTTGGACAGTCTTCATGCCACAAAGTCTAATTAATGTGACTCAGCCTTTTAACTTTATCTTTATACTTTCCTCATTTCTTGGATTGTTTCACTTGTGCTGTTTCCTGGTTGTCCTTCTTTTATCCTGGTTGCTTTGTCCCAATCACCGTTTCCTGTTTCTTCACTTGTATTTCACCTCTCTAACCTCACTTGAAGAGGGAAGGCCCTCAACAAGATGGATTGACGCGGCTGCAACAATGGGCTCAAGTAGAGCAGGAGCAGTGAGGATGGCTCAGGACCAGGCAGTGTTTTGTTCTGTTGTACACAGGGTTGCCATGAGTCGGAATCAACTCCACAGCACCTAGAGCAACAACCACAGTCTCACTTCTAGGTGTGCATGCTTTCAGGAATCTTGCCATAAAAAACGTGATCTATTTTCATGGCTTGAAATGTGTCTGTGTACTGATGATTTCTGTGTGTGAACGATATATATGTGTGGGGGGTGTGTGTGTGTGTATGTGTATTTCCTTCCCAGATCTCCTTACTATGAGCCCCAGATCTGTATTACTAACATGACATCTCTACTTCAATGTCACACTTTCCCACCAAAACCCATTCCTTTTCTAGTCTTCTCTATCCCAATAAATGGCACCACCATCACTCCATTTCCTTGAGAGAGAAATCTGGAAGACTTCCTTGAATTCTTCTTTTCTCCCATTTCTCACACCCAGTTCATAAAAAATATCTACCAATTCTGTACTCAGATGAGCTTTCAAATCTGTCTACCTCCTTGGACATCATCCTAATCTCTTACCTATGTACTGCAAAAGCCCTATAACCACCTATGCATTAACTCTTGGTTCTAATGCCCTTTCCCTATAAGATCATAAACTCTGAGAGTAAGTTTCATGTTGCTCCTGTTTATCACTGATTCCTTGCTCTTATCTCAATGCCTTCTATATAGACTTACTGCCGTCGAGTTGGATCTGACACATAGCAATCCCTCCTTGGGTTTCCTAGGTGGTATTGCTATGGAAGTAGGTTGCCCAACCTTCCTTCTGAGGAGTGGCTGGCGAGTTTGAACCTTCAGCCTTCTGGTTAGCAGTTAAGTGCCTGAGGCCCTACACCACCAGAGCTCCCTTATACATAGTAGGAGTCCTGTAAAAATTTGTTGAATGAAAAACTCATCGATTAGATTCAGCTGGCAGCAAGTTTCTAGCAATAACTTGTTCTGGAATGCCAAAGAAAATCCAGCAGATGGTGATATGTGTCGGATGAGATGTTTTGTAAATAAAATTAAAATCCCTACTATCACAGCTGCTAAATAGAGAACTTGAATGATAGAATCAAGTATTTATAGAGGGTGCATTGAGAGATACATTTGTGTAAAGTATCTCTTGCTTAAAATTACTCAATAAAACAAATTTTTGTTAATTAATTAAACATATTTATTGAGCATTTATTATATGCTAAGCACTGCTCTGAGTGCAGGGAATAACACAGTGGCAAAAAGATTAAAACAATTTAGTTGGGGAGATTAAAAATCCAATTAATTAAGTAAAAATGGCAATATATAGTTTTCTGATAAGCACAGAGGAGAAAGAAAAAAGCTAGGAAGGGACATAAAGAGTGGAGTGGGATTTACCACATTAAGAAGCTGACTATTGAGCAAATATTTGAATGAATGAAGTGAGAGAGTGAAGCATGGGGATATGCCAGGGAAGAGCATTCCAGGCAGGGGGAAAAGCTGGTGCAAAGGCCCAGAGAAGGGAGGATGTTTACATATTTGAAAAATACCAAGGATTCCAGTGACTGTAGTGCAGTGATGATGGAGTCGTGAGGGTGATAGAAAATAAGTCAAGAGGTAAAGTGAGGGATAGGGGTTCTTCCCAAATTACAGCAAGGGCTTTGGATGTAACTCAGAATCACATGTGAAGCCATTAGAGAATTTTCAGTAGAGGTGTGTGAAATGGTCTGGCTCAAATTTTAACTGGATTGTGAAAATATATTTCAAAATTGGTAATCTACAACATCAGTTGAGGGAAGCCAAAATAAACCAGGTTCAAAACTATTTTCATCAATTATAGAATTTATACAAAGATATATTACTGCCATGTACTTTAGAGCTTACAATTTACATGATTTCCTACATTTTGGCCAAAATGCAAACATTTGGGAAAATCCATGGAAGAAAGGAATAAAAAGATAATGCTCAAAGCGGTTGCAATAATATCATCTTTATTTTAGGAAAGTTATTTCTGAAAGTAAAAAAAAAAAAAATCCTTCACAAACAATAAATAGTTGGCTAATTATTAGTGAATAAAAGTAAATATTTTTAGCTTAATGATTACCATCAGTAAGCATAAAATATAATGTGAAAAATCTTATAATATTTTTTAGTAAAACATTGGGACCAGAATGTTTGAGCTCAAATCCTAGCACTACCACTCACCATGTAGCCTTGGGCAAGTATTTTTTCTCTGTGTGCCTAAATTTCCTCATCTCTAGAATGGAAATAAGGAGCCCTGGTGGCACAATGGTTAACTTCACGGCTACTCACCAAAAGGTTGGCAGTTCAAACCCACCAGACACCCAGCAAGAGAAAAGATCTGGTGATCTGCTCCTATGAAATGAAGATTACAGCCAAGGAAACTAAGTAGAATGGGGCAGTTGTACTTTGCCCCATAGGGTTGCTATGAGTTGAAGTCAACTCAATGGCACACAACAAAAATAAAATGTGAATGATCACAGTACCCATCTCAAAGAGTTTTAAGACAAGGAGATAACAAACAAATTACTAAACACAACACCTGACACATCTTCATACAGAGCCTTTCAAATACCAAACATTAGCAACATATTGCAATACACATTTTTCCCAGTTAGTCTCTTACATCTTTTAGTAATTTTGAAGAGTTGTATACAGAAAAACAGTCTCTATCAATAGAATAACAACAATGATAACTTGTAAAGTCAAGGACATATAATTTAAGATTATTAAATAAAACTATGGAGTTAAAAAATCAAACATCTCAGAGTTTGAAAGGACACAAATTATTTCAGAGAGGCTGCCTGCTATTGTGGAATTTATCTTTGGATATTTCTGCTGAATTTCAGAATTGTTTCTAATACCTTCATGTCTGCCATTTGAGTGTGAATGTGATGTTGAATATAGTCAAAAATTACACAGAGCCAAAGTGGCAGGTAAGAAGGGTCATCAGTCTGCACAGTACCATTCTAAGTGAAAAGCATAAGTATTTATTTGAATTGTTTATAATTGTCTAGAAAAGCAATTATAATTTTTTAAATTTCCGTATCATAGCCCTGCCATATAAGTATACATCTAAAATAGATACCAAATCAAAGTGTGATATATCCATTTGGATTCTCTCTGAATTCACACTGGTTTAAGCAATTTTAAAAATTGGAAAATAATTGAGGATGCAGGGATTACAGCTGATGCGGGATGTAGCATTATTCAGGGTCCATGCGGTGTTGCAGACTTGGAATCATTCTCTCTGTGTCTGGGCTCTGCTTTCTCTGCAGCAGCTCACATTTCCTGCACTGGCGAGACAGTTTGAAGATCTCCAGCCTCACATCGTCACAGGTCCAAGTACAGTGGAATAAAAGACAAGGTTTTCTCCCCCGTCGTCCAAGGTTTCCTTGGCTCCAACTGTGTCAAGAGCCTGAATGTGATGCTCTGATTGGCAAGACCAGAGTCACATGCTTGCTTTGGGAGCAGTGAGTCATCCTCATAGATTAATAACAGGGGCTTCCCTTCCTCTAGAGGGAAACTAGTGTGTGATTGCTAAAGAGGGAGTGGATGTGGATGCATGTCAGTAGCTAAAAAACAGCAAATGTTGACTAAAAATAGAAACACACACACACACACACACACTCCATAATTGCATGAACTACGGTTAAATAAAATAAATAAATCTTAGGTTCAAGTCCCAGTTCTGCTGCCAGAATGAAAGTCTAGTAAAGCGGTAGGACTAGAGACCCTTGATCCAGTTAGTTCTATACCTGACTGTATCAAATGTATGATATAGTGTGATACAGGTGTGACCTTGGCTGTGTTAATGCATACATCTCAGTTTCCTTACCTGTAAAATAGGGATAATTTATCTACCTTACAGATTGGTTGTAGGAGCTCTGATAGCATAGTGCCTAAGGCACTTGACCACTAACCAGAAGCCTGGCTGTTCAAACCCACCAGCCACTCCTCAGAAGGAAGGTTGGGCAGTCTACTTCCGTAGTGATACTGCCTTGGAAACCCAAGGAGGGGTTGCTATGAGTTGGGGCTGACTTGACGGCACGTAACAACAACAACACAACATAGATTGGTTGTAAGGGTTAAATTAATTAATAGCTGTAAAAACTTAGAGTAGAGCCTGGCTTATACCAAACTTTGTGTAAGTGTTGTGTTAGCCATTACTGTTCCTTAGGTGTGTCCTTGAACGTTGCTATTCTTCACTGTCTAGGCATCAGTTTCTTTATTTGTAAAATCAGAGAAGGGTCTATTTGTCACTATAAGGCCAATATTCAAAATCCTATGGTTTCATAAATATTTGGATCATTCTCATCTCTAATGTAGTCTTCCCTAAGAAGACTTTGACACGGTTGGTCTGAACCTCAGCACAAAAGAAGTTAAGTTTCACTATGACCTCAGTAAGAATTATAGAACTTTTCTCTTTGATGGTATGAATGAGAAAAATAAACCCACTGTCAAAAATAAGGTTAAGAAGTATGTACCTGGGAGAGCAGCTTGTTGCTGAGGCATCTAGATTTTAATAAAGCGGGATGTCACTTAGCTCATAGCACTGCCCTATCAATAGAGTATCATTCTGGACAGGGGATAGACAATTGATCGAGATTTTAATTTTCGTCTAATGGCTTATAAGTCACAGCATAGTATCCTACTGAGTAATGCATTATGCTTAGTAAGGCCGGGCATAGTTATCAACTGTACTAGTTACTGTGGCTATAAATTAAGTTATATAAATTGTTCAAATGCATTCCACAGAATAGATTCTTTCTAGATCATTATTTCATGTTCATTTTCATTTTTGTGGCCTAAAGATACAATTATCTTTATTCACTTAATATAAGATCAATCAAAGACCTGACCTGTATTTTAAATGAAGTAAGATTTGGTTGGAAGTACCTCGAATTTTTGCCAGGAATTTGACTGTTAGATGCTAACATATAGTGATTGGAAACTCATGTCATAATTGGAGCAGTAGTTTTCATATTCATGTCCCTCTGAGTTTGGAAGAGAAAAGAGGGAATATATGTTGATACTTTATTATTATTATTATTTAAAAGGTCTCAATATAAATGTGAGTATATATGAATAGTATTGTGTCATGCTATACTGCACAATTATTTATACAACTGAATATAAATAGTTCAAGAATCCTGCCCAATAATGCTTTAAAAAAAAAGATGTTAAAAAATTATGGAAACAGATTCCAAAACTCAACCCTAGGGCTGAAGAGTTGATTCCAACTCATAGTGACCCTATGTGACAGAGTAGAACTGCCTCGTAGGGTTTCCAAGGCTGTAAATCTTTATGGGAGCTCACTGTCAAATCTTTATCCTGCAGAGAACAGATTAAGTAGTATTATTTAGAAACTTAGTCTAAGATTATGAATAATAGAAAAAAAGCATAATCAATATTATCATATAATAGTTACCCATAGTCAATGGCATGCCCCTTATCTAAAGGTCTCAGAAATACTTGGGAGAAATGAGTACTGCAATATAGTTAAAAGTCTCAGATATTACCACTGTTCTCAAACTCTCGTTTGTGAATTTCTTGGGGCTCAAGAAATTCCCTTTATTCCCAGAAGTCTCACCTTGTTTATCTTGCTGACTTAATTAGCTTTGAACTATGAGTGTCCACGCCTCCCTTTCCAGATGGAGCATCTCCAGAGTCTAGACTAGAGCAAATTGGAACAATTGCCCAGGGCTCTGATCTGTTGGGGAAACCCAACAGATGGGACTGCTCCAGTGGATTCAGGAAGGCTGGTCAGGGAAGAAGGAGGAGGGGATGAACGTTAATACAATTGAGTACAATTATCAAAAACAATCAGGACAGCTGAGTATCACCCTACCCCCAATTTTTACTCACCCTATTAAAAGGTGGTAATCCCAATGTCCTCAACACTGAAAATTATTGTGAATGACCTTGCCCTCCACATTGCAACTAACTTATTCTCAAAACGTATTCATGCCTCCATATATTCATTAAATCATCATTTATCAAGGTCTTACTTAGTTTCTTCACATTTGTTATAGAATATTTAATATTTGTCATAGTCACAAGATCACCATCTCTCACACCTTATTAAATGCAAAAATTCACATTGGGTTTTTATTGAAATTGCACTTTCAGGTCCCCACCTTCAGAGAGGCACATTCAGTAAGTCTGAGTCTATAACATACATTTATTTTTAAGAAGAACCCAAAGTTGCTTAAAAAACAATTCATAGACCATACAGTCCCATGAAAGTAGAGACCATGTCAGCTCATTAATACTTGACACAGTGTTTTGCTCATAATAGTTACTCAACCCGTATTTCTGTAACTTTATTGAATTGCATTACAAGGACTATGCTATATTCCTGGGAACAACTATGATTTAGTCATAAACTTTCCTGTATCAATGAGAGTACTAGCAGGAAACAAAAGGCATACTCAAAGGAGTACTTGAATCAAGTTTAATCAAGGGTCATTTACAGAGTCATGGGAACCTACAAGAGACACTGAAACACATAGGGCCTAGAACCAGTGAGAAGTAGCTACAATCCCTAGGCTTAAAAATACAGCAAGAAAGGGACTTGTGACTAGAACCCTACGAGAGTGTAGCCATGGCAGAAGGGCTGCCCAGTAAGAGGGAACCAAGGAAATAAGTACCCTGATTCTCTCTCTTCTTGTCCTCTGAGCTAATGGTTCCTCTTATTAGCAAAGTCAACTGAAAACAAGTGAGCAAGGAGCACAGCGATGTAAGTATCTCTCTTCCCAGGGCGCAGAGCAGAATAGAAAAAGTGGAGAGTAGCTTCCTTCTGGAAGCTGACAGTGTGTTATCTTCCAATCAGTTCACAGAAATTGAAGGACAAATCTTACAGTGAAAATAATAACTGCTATTTATTCTTTGATCATTTGGCCATATCTTTGGTTGTCCATACACCAGTTCATTCAAATTGTCTAGATGCACCAAGGGTAAAACAACTGTGTGAACACCAAGATGGAATGTTAACTAAAGGAAAATTTTCATTTACTAAAGGATAACACACTCCTGTACACATGCACACATGTGTGTGCTCCCACACACAATTCCATGGGATTCACACATCATGAAACATGGAATCTGTTGGAACCTGTACATTTGGATTTATGCTATTAAATATCAGATAAACTTTTGATAAGTTAATCTCTGCATAAAGTAATTGCTATAGATAGATGCCTCTGTGTTAATACAAGTCAATATTATAAATGTTAAGTGGCATAGAAAAAAAATCACTAAGATCTAAAGAGATGGCTAATCTCTCTTTTTTCTAACTTTTCTAACTCACACTCTGGCTTCTCAATGTACAAATAATACCTTCTAGTCTAAAAATGTTCAGCTTTCTGCCTCATCTTCTACACTCTACATTGTAATGCCTAGAGTTTAGCTGAAGATCATTTAATTCACTATTTTTAGAGCAACATGGAATTATGAACCAAAACTTAATGATAATGAGGACAATATTTCAGAAGAGGACAAGCGTCTCCTCTGATACATTGCCAACAATATGCTGCCGCGATGAAGACCACCCAGAAGCTTCAACTGGCACATGATGCTCAGCCCATATGTATTAAAGAAGAAAAGAAAGAGAAAGGCCACATGGAGTAGTACTTAAAACTTGGGCTCAATAGTGTGTTGCTAAGGAAAATTTAAAGGGCCTGTTCCACTCTCCAAATTCAACTTAACGGATGTAATTGAGTACCTATGATTTGATGGTCTTCTGTCTTCAAGAACCTTACAGTTTAGCAGGGAAGGCAGATAAGTCAACAACCAACTTTTAGAAGTCATTATGATGATGTGCTACATAAAGATAAAGCTTAGATCGTGCAGTACTGATTTTGATTTGGGGCTTGGCAAAGGTAGAATCTGAGTTTGAGCTTAGAAGAAGGGGTGATATTTAGCATGTAGAGTTAGCAAGGCAGTACCTTTAGAGGCTTCTAAGTAAGGTGACAGTGTAAGCAAAGACAAAATATTCTGAAATGTCAGATGTATCTGGGGAATGGGAAGTTGACCAGTGGGCCAGGAAAGTGGCCTGTATAGAAGAACAGAGTGAAGGAAAAGACCAGACAGGTGGTTTGGACTAGATTATGGGAGAATTCTAATGTGCTAAGAACTTTTGGGAACAGCCAGAAGAAAAAAAAGAAAGAAAATCTGTCCTGGAAGAAGTACAGCTGGAATGCTCCTTGGAAGTGAGAATGGCCAGACTTCTGTTCACCTACTTTGGTCATGTTGTTTGAAGGGATCACTCCCTGGGGAAGGATAGCATGCTTGGTAAAGTGGAGGGTCAGCAAAAAAGCCTCCATGAGATGGACTGGCAGAGTGGCTGCAATGATGGGCTCGGTATAGCAAGGATTGTGAGAGTGGTGCACAATGTGGAAGTGTTTCATTTTGTGGTACACAGGGTCAGTATGAGTTGGAATCAACTTGACAGCACCTAACAAGAAGAAGAAGACATGGGGCCTTTGTCATGTTAATGTTAGTTGAAATGGAATCTGCTCTGACTCTTGGTGACTCTACCTTCTACAAAGTGAAATGTTGCCTCATCCTGTGCCTTCTTCATGGTGGTTGGCGTGTTTGAGTGCATTGTTGCAGCTATTGTGTAGTGCCTTTCAACCTAGGAGGCTTACTTCCCATAAGGAAACATAGGACAATATTCTATCATGAGCCATAGGACTTTCACCCATCTGCCAGTTTTCCATACTATTGCTATAATTCTTGAAGCTATGCCATTGATATTTCAAATATGAGCAGAATGGTGGGCAGGTTTCAGTGGCACTCACAGACGAGGAAAGTCCCAGTAATCTACTTCTGACAAATTGGCCAGTGGAAGCCCAATTTTGCCATTTTGCCATGACTGCATAGAAAATACAGCAGGGAAGTGATCTGATCTGACAGCTGTCTATTATAATGACAGAAGGAGAGAGGGTAGGAAGGAAAATCTCAGGGGTACGTCCTGGGAGAGAGAATAACTTTCTGAATTTGGGAAGGATCAGGGTGGATAGAAAAGAGGTAACAGAAAGAAAAGCCTTTAGGAAAAGACCAATGGAAGGACTAGATAACCAATTGGATGTGGGGCCTGTGGCAGAGGGTACTGCCAAAGATGTCAAAAGTCTGAAGTTTCATGTGCGGATGACTCATGCCTTTTACAGATAGGGGTCGTCTGTTTCTATCCTCCTAACTTGCCTCTTTATATCCTCCTTTCCCTAAATTATTACACTGGACACATCAACTTTGGATTGCTAGTGGAATATTTGAGTTTGAAATTTATGCAAAATCAGGTGTTGGGCTGGTTAGATATAACTCAGAGTCAGTTGCATTGAGTTTGGCACAGGGGATGGGATGAGAGAGTGTAACAGGAATAGATAACAGAGTGTAGTGTAGGAATATGAAGACAATTGGAAAACATCTACTTTTCAGGGTTAGAGGGAGAACAGAGTTGGATTTGGGTTACTTCAGATATAAATGTTTTCTCTTAATTGAAGAAAGGGAGGTAAGTCCAACTATTCCCATAGTGACTTGAGTACCCAGCACTGAATGATCCTATTTAATTCTGTTTTCAATGGAGTGTATATAGTTGGACATTCATAAAACCTAATAAAAAAGCAAGAACCTTTATTATTATTATTGTATGGGGTTACTCTATTCAGGGGATTTTTTTTGGGGGTGTGTGTGTGCATATGCATGTGTGTATGCATGTGTGTGTCTACACCTCAGAAATTTGTTTCCCCTCTTTTTAAAATAAAGCCCACATTTGCTGGTTTTTACGGTGGGCTGCAAGGCCCATCTGTTTAACTAGGCATTTGCCTGATACTGCAGGGGGAGGATTGGCAAGTGTAAGTGTGAATTTGAATACCAGATACAGGCTATTTTAAGCTGAATTTATCCTTAATAAATTCACTCAGAGGTGTTCAGCAATAGGTAGTTTTGGAAAATGATCATAATTTGCACCAAGAGTATGTTTTTTAAAGGTTGAGTGGTGTATGATTACTGCAAGAAATAGACTCAGGGAAGTTCATCTTTGAGAGTGCTTCTGGTCCTTCAGGTCTCACCATGAAGGAGGGCAGAGATTTAAATGCTTTCGATATTCTGCAAGGCAAACTGGTCTGTATATATTTCATATGATACAAAACTACTGAGAGCAAATAATACATAAATATTTTCTTGATAGTATGTGTTAAAGCAGTCGGCATTTAGGACCAACGGCTGTCAATCTTTGAGGTTTTTAAAAGGAATTGCAATTTATGACGTGTTAGGGTAAACAGTTGGATTACATTTCTGAAATACATGTTCCATCAGGTAAAATCATTGTGATTACAGGCACTGGAACTGTAAGTAAGTAAGTTATGTGCTAAAAGGTTGAAAAAGCAAAACAAGTTTGCTTGTGCTTGACCACTAATCCCTCTTTGTATCTCTGCTGAATAAACTATAAGGGGAAAAAAGAATGTTTGAATAATAAAACAGAAAAAGTGAATTATGTCATTTTGATATTAGGAAGTATTAATACAGCACCAAGAACTGTTTCATCAATGGTCCAGCCAGGAGAGAATATCCCAGAATTCAAGGAATTATGAAAGATTAAGAAGACATTAAATTAGATGCAGGTTATTTCTTCTGTTTGGTTTTCACATTTTTCGTAATTTTTTATTTTCTGATGTTGTCATATAAAAGCACAGGTTGTCATTTTCACAACCGGGCTCCATTGTTTGAAATGCATTGCAAATAAAAGCAAAGGAAGAGAGTGGTTTTAGGAGCTTTGCATATGTTTGACAGCAGAAGATAATAAATGTAAATAAATCTTAATATTTCCCCTAATTCAGTTTGTGCCATGCAAATGTCAGGACTATAAAAAACAAATCAACAAACATTTGAAGGAAAACAATATACATAACTTATTTTATATATTAAAAACAACTGTCAAACAATTATGACCTCATGTATTAGTTGGTTGTTTTGAAATATTCCTACTAGAATTAAAAAATGCAATGAGGGCCTTTGAGCTTAAACATATTGTGTCAATCAAGAGCATGTGTAATATATCTAAATCATAAGGTAAAAATTTTCTTCGTAAATTATTTCATAAATAAATAAGTAATTTGCTTGAAAAAGTTTATGAAAATATTTGTGCTTTTATTAAGTTCTCTACAGATCTTTTGTGGTTAATTTCAATGGATTGATACAGACAGTATTTTGATCTGCTCTCCTCTGACTTGAAATACAAAAGTAACTTGAAGGGATTCTTCATTCTCAGGCAAACTTCAGCAAAATTGAGTCCGTGAAACTTCATTCATTAAAGTTTTAAGTGACCATGAATTTGTTGGCTTTAGTACCTGAAGTGTAACTTTATCCTTTCAATTAAGGGACATAATTCACCCTCAGACCTTTGGTTTTAAGTTTTTATACAATATGTAATTTTGGGTACACTTAATGATCAAATTTTGTATTATTACAGGTGGAAAAATACCAACCATCTCAAGGGTTTTGTGCTTGCAAAGGCATGTAATTTAATTTTTTTGAACCAATTTGTTTCACGTGAGTAAATTCACACCCCTGAAGACTGCCTTAAACTTGAGAGTGACGGAGAGGCAGATCATGTCTCCTTTTTAAATGTCATTTAAAATTTGGGGAGCAAAAGGGATTAAGGGACTAATCTTTGTGATGTATTGGACTATTTAACTTTACTCCTGAGATGTTATAACTTCAGATTTGTCAATTAGATACCAGTTTCAGCAGTTTTAGGTGGTATTAACCCTTTTAACACAAACCGCTTTACTCAAGCGTTCAGGTACATATTTTAAAATCTATATGGTCTAATATTTTCAGTTAGTCATAGGTAAAGAATGTTTCACTCAGATCCTTATTATTATTATTTTCCTGGATAAAAATGCGGCTCACTACATCGTGCATATTTCCATAAAAGTCAGCAAGTTAATTTACGGTTTGAAAAAAAGAAAATAAAAGGTCTATATTTAATATATGAATACTTTTTACAGTAGAAATCTGTGGTGGACAGTATTAAATGACTCTAGTGTGGAAATATGCAGGTAGTTATTAGTAGCTGACTATGAGATTTACTGAAGATTTTTATATTAATTTTCCCTGCTGGCTGGGCTATATATAAATCTAACTCAGTGTCCAAATTAATTTCAATTGTTGATAACATATGAACAGCTCCATGTATATGAGTTTCATTGTTTTCTCTCTCCTTGCAGGGATATATTGTTTGGCTTATTGTGAAACTGTATTTTGACTACTCTTTCACCTGACTGGTTTCTCTACTGCAAAAGAAGGGCTGCTTTTTTTACTCATGAAGAGTGTATGGGATACACTACCCAAACACTTCTGCAATAAATGTGCTACAGAAAGAAACCACATATCTGTCTGACTAGGTATTTTAAGTAGAAATAAAGACCTTACAGGAAAAGGATTAAGATACTTAAATCACTTACTTCAGTTTGAAATGTTTTTGTGATTGGCTTTTCACTTCTGATAATGGTATGTTTTGAAAATATATTCATGTTTTCTCTAAAGAGATGCAAAGATCATTTAGTGAAAAACATTTTGGAGGAAATGACTTCATCTGCAGCTCACAGATTCATGATTCTACCTCCCTAAAATTCTAATTTTAATCATTTTGTAATTTTCAGAAGGAAGGATGTTTCTGGTTTTAGCACAAAATTAGTTTAAACTTTCACCAGAGGAAAAACATGCAACTTAAAGTCACCCAACTGAAGAAAATGAAGTCCAACCGCTCCATAAACGTTTACTTAGTTTTCAACACCTACTATACTTTGAATCCTGTCACAGTCATGTTTTCTGCATTGTCATCTTTTACTTTAAAATACAGAAACAAAACTGCCCAATTCTGTAACTTTATGTTGAGGGAATTTCACTTAACAATGAGATTATTTGAAGATGTAAAGAAGTAAAAAGAACATCAGGCTTAATTCAGTTTGTGACATGCTAGTAAAACCCCAAATAACAAGTCTTAATCTGGCAGCCTTTGCACAATGTTCCCATTTTATCTATTTTGCGGTACCCCCTTAAAGTACCCATTGAGCTCTTGCTGGCTTCTGTCTAGCTCAAAACACCATAGCAACCTTACTCCGCACTTCTCCAACTCAGGATAGAGTTCAAGTTGTTCTCCTCAAGCCCTTTTGCCATCCAATGCCTGGAAAACACTGACCACGTACTAGGTGTCTTAAGACTTCTTCAGGCCCCAGAAGAAAGGCTCGGGGTAGGGGTAGGAGTAGGGGTGGGGGT